>NC_134491.1:2357057-2574557 GCF_040206685.1 Ascaphus truei
TGCTTTGTTGGACACTATTGTTCCTTCTATTACTAACCTATAAATTGCCACTGGGTTGTTTCCGATGTCTGGGAGACAGCAATTTATTGATTAAAACTGTGTGGTTGTCTTAAAATCAACTCCTTATGTTTATATTTCAGGATATTGTCCCACACTTGTCTATATTGCTATTGCTAGGCTTCCTTACCACCTCACTTAAGCCTTGCCTCAAAGTGATATAGTGGTAGAAGTTTGTCTACAAAGAGCAGCTCCCCATGTCGGACCACCTTTGCCATAGACCAACCTCCAAATGTTCCAGGGAACAGGGCAGGGGGGAACTCAAAAATTGGTTTTGACGGGGAGGGGAATGTGGTTAGTTTCTGTGTTGTCGTCACTTTGTCCCCTGTCTGCCACAGCACCTCTCAGAAAGGGTGTTCGTTAAAGTTCACTATACCTGAGCGTTTTCTGCTTCCACCACACCAGGTCTAGATTGACCTGTTTGTCTAGGCCTAGTTCTTTTTCAATTTGAACCCATGACTTAGATTTATCGTTGGCATGCCAATCTAGAACGCAAGCCAACTGATTCGCTTTATAGTAGTTATATAGGTTTGGGTTTCCAATTCCCCCTCCCTTCTGCTTGTTCCAGGTTTTCAGTCGTCTGCGTTACCATTGCCAAATAAATCTGTTAATCAGTCCTTGTATCATTGATATATAATGCTCAGCTAATTTAATTGATATAGTTTATATTAAGTACAGCATAAGAATCTGGGTAGCACATTCATGTAAATTGCATTAATACATCCTATTCAGGATATATGCAATTTCCCCCAGTGTTCTAGGTCTCCTTTTTAGTGCTTTGATTAGTCTTTGGGTAGTTTTGCTGAAAGAGGTTAGTCATTTTGGGTGTGATGTGTACACCCAGGTACTTAACTGCTGAGTTATTCCATGTAAAGGGGAAACCTGCCTTCAATGTGTACTGTCAGTCATTCAAAATGTTTATACAGCTCAACCCCGTTATAGCGCGATCCGCTACAATGCGGATCAACTTATAACGCTTTCAAGGCATGGCTCCCGCTTAAAAAACAATTTTTTTTTTTTTCAAACTTTAATAACACACACACAACTGTATCTCCACCGGGGAGGGGGGGGGGGAGAGAGTCTGGGGATTAGTAGGGAGAATCTCATCTTCTTAAAAACAGAGACAGAACATAAAACACAGACAAAGCTCAGTTTTTAGCACATCCAGTGAGACTCATACACGGTACAGTGCCTAAATATATATGTATAAATATCTAATAAGTAAAATGGTCTTTTAGTTTGACATTTTTGGCCAAAATTGTTGTAAGTCCCTGAGCCAACGCCAAGGCAGACCACATATCAGGGGTCCCTAACGCTAATATAAATTCTTAATAACCTGTGTAATAACAGGAAGAATGATTTATAGTAAATCTGTCAATATTAGTTGCAAAGTTCTAAGTCTGACTGAAGCTTTTATTAACCTGTACATTACCAGGAAAAGCACTCTGTATTAGAGATGTCACAGCCAAACTGCAAGCAGGCGAGTTCCCCTGAGTGGAAGATGCTATGGAGTGAGCCCATAACCATTTAAATGTGGGAGGGGGTGAGCTTAAATTAGGAAGGAGGTTGCCACCCTCCAATCAGCCATGACTAGCTGGACAAGAATTGTAAAACATACTGGACACCTAACAAGCTCCTATTGAACCCCCAAAATGACCACAACATATATATAAGCATATGCATATAATCTCATCTTCACCAAATCAGGAGAGCTCTTTGGTGTATATTGAATAAGCCCCTAATACTAAGTGCTGGGAGAATATGGGTGTCTCATAGTGTAGTGATATTGTGCACAGTGTTGGGAATGTACTTAATATTTCTCTCTATAATCAGATTAAACTCCAAGCATTTGGGACCCTAGTAAATATACTATGAAGTCCTTCCCCTTTCTTGGAAAGATTTAAGCTCCATTTGTTTGAAGGGGGGCTGGCTCCGGAGTTCACAGGCTTCTCTCCTGCACTGCTGGGAGAGCCTGCTACGCAGACACTTTCTCAGCCAGGGGGGGGGGGGAGTGGAAAAAGAGGGGGTCTGGCTCTGGAGTTCATGAACTTCTCTCCTGCACTGCTGCAGGGACCCACGCACCCCCCCCCCCCTCCTCTCTGGAAGCTGATTAAGTGGAGAGAGCTGCAGATGCCGGGTAAATAATGCGACCATTTTTTTTCGTGATCCTGGTTATAACGCGGTCGGATCGGGTGGACCCCGAGCACCGCAATATAAAGGGGTTCGGCTGTATTTAGGGCCTCTGATTTTTCAAAATGTATTTAAAAATTGGAGAGCTCGCTAAACACGCGCATCTCTTTCATTATATTTGGCTTCGATATCAGCGGGTTGGTCAGAATCCGTAGCATGTCATCTGCATATACCGCTATTTTATGGAATCAAGATCCCATTATGCCAGGGTTTTGCCTTATACTCTCCTCTAGGGGTTCCACCACCAGTGCAAAGATCAACAGGGACAGGAGGCATAATTTGTTTTTGTGAAGGGGTCAGAAAGCACCATATTCACCTTTACCTTGGCTGTTGGATTAGTATACAGGGCTTTAATAACGTTTTTTTTTTTTAAACACGGGGCCCACGCGTCCATAGATAGCAACATAGTGGCAACTAATTTATTCTGTACATAGTGTGCGATATGTATTAGATTCTTTGTATTGTCTCTTGCTTCGTCTCAGGAATGAATCCCATTTGGTCTAAGTGAATCAGATGATTGATGTGTTTTTCCCCCCAATAAGTTTGCCAATTTTTTAGCGTATATTTTTATGTCTATGTTCACTAGTGAGATGGACTTGTAGCGGATCTTTATCCTTTATCCTGTTTGTGAATTACCGTGACATGGGCTTCTAACATTTGAGTCGGCAGCGAGGGTCAATCCCTGATTTGAGTTAAATACAGCTTTCATTTGTGTATTTAGTATGTCTGGATACTCCTTGTAGTATTTGAAGTGTCTATTGGCTGGTACAACAAAAAACAGAGAAGCCCAAAGCTACATCCAATATGACAAAAATATACAGTGAAATACCTATATATCTCTTGAAAAAGGGCCATTTAGTTAAACCGTTTGGCCAAAGCATTTTAAGCCTGCAAGCCACATCAAGGCATAACCGAATATTGCACGTCCTAACACTGATTACAATTCTTATTTACCTCTATAATTAGAGGAAGAATGATCGCATTGGATCTGTCCCAACAAGCTGCATGAAAAAGACCTGCTTACTTGGAAAGTGGGGAGGAGTGAGCTTAAACCCTGGGAGGGAGTGGCCACTAACCTCCAAAACAGCTGAGACCAGCTGGACAAAAGTAATAAACACACAGATAATAATAAACACACAAATACCCAGCAAGCTCTAAGAAACCCCCCTAAATTACCACATAATATATATATATATATTATGTGGTAATTTGGGGTGTTTCTTAGAGCTTGCTGGGTATCTGTGTGTCTATTGGTTGGGATCGTAAGTCGGCTAATTTTTTATCTAATTTAGTCATTTTACATTTTTGTAGATAGGCTATTATCTTTTCTTGGAAATCCTTTCCTGTTTGTAAGGGTAGATTATATAGATGTGGCAGGACGACCTGTAGGCGAGGTCAGTCAATAGTCCAACGTGTAGTTTCAGGTTAAAGCAAATGTTAAGTGGTTTTATTTCTCCACAGTAGAACGTAACATGTGGGCATACTGTCCCTTTAAGGCAACACAAAATATAGCAGCAAAATAAATCCTGCTCCACATTGGGAGAACTTACTAACACTGAAAGCCTATCTATCAGACTGTCTGGCTAATCCATTGCCAAACAGTTAACATATATCAAACAGTCAGAAAACAATATGAACAGTTCTTACTGTGATTTTAGAGATATAGGGGGTCATGCACTAAGCAGCGGAAAATTGCATTCCCCGGGGGTTTGAATTCGCCATGTTTTTGGCGTGTTGCCCTCGCTGTATGCAGGAAGGGCCGAATCCCTGGCGAATCACAGCGAGAGCAACATTGCCAAACATGGCGAGTAAACGGTGGTGAGACAGTCTGCCTGGCGAGAAGCTGCCGAGAAGCCGTCCCCTGCCGAGATGTGTCTGCAGCAGAGAGAGATCCGCTGCTCTCTCTGCACAAACATCGGCACATTAAAAAATCTTTTAAATACAATTTTATTCATAAGAAAAAGAGAGAACACAGGAGCGCACCAAGGTTAGAGTAGTGTATTGTTAAGCAAAGAATAAAAAGTAATCACTTACATATGATAAAACTTTAATGAATCCCGATCTAAACAATGTCTTTCTCCGGCAGGCACCACTTGTGAGGTTATGTAGGGGCGATTCAGAAGAAGGGTGCCTGAAGAAGTATACTTGTTATACGAAACGCGTTGCGAATGGTGTAACCAGCTCTTTTATTCACTCTAATAGCTGGCATACACACAAGTGTTTTCTCCCGATTACAAGTATCTTAACGGACAGGCACCCAGGACGGCTACGGGGGGCTTCATTCCCACACATGCGCACTTCGCGCCACACCACGCTTACACTCATGGAGGCCTGATGCGAACAGTGTCACAGAGACAGCCCCAGTGCGCGGGACTGTTACCTGGAGGATCTGAATCGCCCCTACATACCTCACAAGTGGTTCCTGCCGGAGAAAGACATCGTTTAGATCGGGATTCATTAAAGTTTTATCATGTGTAAGTGATTACTTTTTATTCTTTGCTTAATAATACATCACTCTTACCTTGGTGCGCTCCTGTGTTCTCTCTTTTTCTTGGTTTCTGGCTCTGCCGACGGAGTTCTCCGCCGTGATCCATCTTTGAGGTGGGGGAAGACGCCTTGAACACCAGGAGCTGCAAGAGGAAAGAGAGGAATTAACTTTCCACATTCTTAGCAAGCAAGAGCGCGGAATGAACATTCTCAGACTATTTTATTCATAGTGTACATGTGCAGGGGGACTCTGCATTGTTTCAGGTCCAGGGACCCCCTGCTTCCCGAGATACAGGCCCCGTTATGAGGTGCCGGTATCCCACTGCATTTAAAGGTCCCGATCACGTGACCGCGGAATGTAAACAAAGCAGAGGGATACCGGCACCCCATAAAGGGGCCTGTATCTCTGGAAGCAGGGGGTCCCCGGACCTAAAACCAAAGCGGTTCAGCTCTGGAGACCCTCTGCACATCTACACTATGAATAAAACACCCATATCAATAATCAATCATTCCTTACCTTTGCGGCTATGTGCTATGGTAACGAAGCAGCATGAATATATTTTTAATAATAGTGTACTGTGAGCAGGGGGTCTCCTGAGCTGAACCGCATTGATTTGTGGATCAGGGACCCCCTGCTTCCCGAGTTACAGGCCCCGGTATGTGTCATCGGGTGCCAGTGTCGCCACCATCTTTATAGCATCCCATACGTGATGTGCCCGCTATAAAGATGGCGTTGACACTGGAACCGATGCCCCAAACAGGGGCCTGTAACTCGGGAAGCAGGGGTCTCTGAGGCATAAATCAATGCGGTTCAGCTCAGGGGACCCCCTGCTCCCACACAATATTATGAAAATACATTAATGCTGCTTCATTACCATAGTGGATAGCCGCTAAGGCAATGAAGGGGTTAAGGCATAATAGCATGTTTATTGGGGACAATTGCCCCCAATAAACATTGCAATAAGCAACATACACCCCCTGTGCCCCCAACAACCCCTATACCCCCATTACATATATCACATTTTTGGGATGCACAGCAGTGATACTATAGGCCGGCGGTGGCCCTCGGGTGTTCCCCACAGGCCTGCAGTACCAATTCAAGCCCACCACAAAAAAAATAACAACACATAAATACACCACCCTTAACACATACAGTATAGTAATGTGCAAAATTACTATTATCCTTATATGCAGTGGTCGACAAATGACCAAAAAATCTACTCGCCCAACAAAAAATTTTACTCGCCACCTAGTACCAAACGTGTTATGCCTGGGCCAATAGGAGCTTGCCACGATGTTAAATCCACTCGCCTGGGGCGTGCAAATGTATAGGTTTGTCGAACACTGCTTATATGGATAATGGTGAATTTGCCCATTTAAAATACATAAAGAACAATAAATACAATAAATACATATAGCACTCACCCATGTCCGGCTGCCACGATGAAGGCCATCCTCATCTTCATCACCTTCCATGCCCCCTCCGATGCTGCAAAACATAAACAAGAATAAAAACAGCCAATGTAATGTCCGCTAACCCCTTAATCACCATCGCGGTTATTAACCGCTACAGTCATTAAGGGGTTAACCCACCCTCACCCACCACTCGGGAGGCCTACATACCCTCCCCCACTACCCCCCCACCCCATGAGACCTAACCACCCTCACACACTACCTAGCCGGGAGGCCTACCCACATACCCTTGGGGCCAATACCCCCTTCCCCCACCCCCAGTACCCACAATAAAAACAATACACAGCCCCACAATAAACATCATTATATTCAGTGGTTGACAAATCACCAAAAAATCTACTCGCCACACAAAAAAATCTACTCGCCACCTAGTACCAAACGTGTGCTGCTTGGGCCAATATTTACTCGCCTGGGGGTTAAATCCACTCGCCCGGGGCGAGCAAATGTATAGGTTTGTTGAACACTGATTATATTTATTAAATACATAACCCACCCCCTGTGCCCCCCATAAATACATGATTTATTATTTTACATATAGGGTTAATACCCCAGGCCCACGGGAGTCCCCAGTGGGCCTGACGGGTCACCTCACAGACCTACAGTAGCCCAGCACCATGTTTATATATATATATTGTGACAAACGCCCCTCTTTTGTAGTGCTGACGTCTGTCTGGGTTCTTCCCGACACAGTCTTCTAGGGTTAATTATACAACAAACAGGATCATGCAAAGTATTATGCTGCTTAACTCAGGCTTCTGCCTGCTTTATTTTCATCCAAGTAAGGTACTGCAGCTTTAACATGTGAAGGTTAGAGGTACTCTGATACTTTCATTCAGCAGTTCACATATTTCAGTGTTACCATATTTCCCACACTGTTATTTCAAGAAATAAAACCAAAATCATATAAGCAAAATCCTATCCCTTTCAGGGATCTAACTACACATCAGAATCAGTCTCTCTAACAGCTGCTGGCCAACTAAACTGGTTCCCCAGCTTAAAACAATGCTCTCTCATTTAAGGTCACAAGATACAGTACAGTCTTTTAGCAACAGCAGTAACCATTTGTTTTGTCTTATCTGTTCGTGGAGTCCAGGCAAATCCTCTGGTACTGTGATACGTGGAGGGGCCGTCAACCCCGATACTGGATGCAGGGGAGCAGCGACACCCCCAGCCCCCAGGCTCCAAGGAGAGAGAGAGAAATGCAAAACCTCTCTGCTCTAAATACCTGTGCATGTGATTAGAAGAGCAGGTGAGGGAGAACTAGAGCCATTGTAATCTGTGGTCTGGATTTTCCATCCAGCTGCCTGAGTTAATGGGAAGCTGTGGAACGGATCATTTGTAACTATTCCTGCACTTTCTGCTTTAAAATGGGGCAGAAAGCTGCCTAACATCTTTGGACTATGTCACATATCCCCCTCCCCAGCTCACACCTACTGGGGTGAGCGGCCATGGACCTCACTGGGGTGAGCGTCCTACCTGAAATACTTGAGCTAACTCCTCAGTACAACATTAAGTATTCACATGACACGAATATGAACTTTTCCCACGGCAATTATGGACAATAGGTTTCGTCATAAGAGACTATACTTGGCAAACATATTTTGTTGCTCTCTATTAGGGAACTATTTTGAAAAATAAGTGTCTAGCACACATTCTTACAACCCAGGATATGCTAAATATATTCAGAAAACCAGACAATTTCTATTACCTCCCTGGGTTGTTCTACTCTAGAATATGAACCTCATTATATAATTTACCAACTGAAAGGGCCATCAACCCTGTATATTAATTTGTAGTTTAGCTACATTTTCAACACAGAGAACCAATATAACACTGTAACATTGACAAAATGCTTATTCTAGAGGCCTAATATACCTTAACTACAATAGCTTATTTGCATAGTTAAGTGTCCGTGACATAGTCCACACGTGTAATAACAAAACAATATCGGTCAATTCCCCAAACACATTTTTTTTTCCTTTGACTTCCAGTCCATTATATTTCCTGACTTTATTTCATAGGCCGCTGCAAACTGCAAATGACTGGACTGTTTCTTTAGCCTCTGACAGAACTCTGGGGCCGGATAGTCTTTGTCTTTATATTGTGGCCCAGAGTGGCGAGATCCGGAAAAATTCAAGGCCCGCGTTGACCTTCGTCGCTTTTGCTTTGCAACCTTTGAACCTTTATGGTACTTCTTACTGCCATGTATTTTCTCAAGACCATCACTCTCAGAGATTTGGGATTTCCCCTCTGGGGCAATTATATGGTACTTAGAAGATGAAGCACTGATTACCTTGATGGGGTTCTCACTAACTCCGGCTGTACCCTGTGGCATTTTACCTTTGCAGCCGGCAGGCATGTAGTGTTGGACCTCTCTTTCCTGAGGCCTACATTTATTAAGGCGGAAATACCGCTGTATAACCAGTGACGCATTTCTCAGGGTTTGATAGCGAATCCTGTTCTGTGTCATCCTAGTCAGAGACTGGATCTTTATAGTTGCTCCTTTCATAATGAGGAACCTGTTTCGTACCATGCGGGCACGGTAGAATGATTGAAGTACAGAGGCTGCTTTATTCCGGCGATTAAACTGACGAATTTTCATCCCTCTGTAGGCAGCCTGTAGGATGATAGTTGCGGCGCGTTTACGCCGATAATTTTCTCTTTCCCTTCTTCCTTGGATAAGAGCTTTGCAGTGCTTCTGAATTATTCTAACGCTTTTCTCCTTTTTCAAAACGTTAAGTTCCTCCACGAGAGAATTCTGTTTTGTGCATATATGTCGCAATTCTGTTCTCAGAGCGTCCATTTCTTCCTGGTGCTGGCTCTGAGTGTGCATCAATGCATTCTGTAGTGCTTCCTGCACTTCTAATTTTTCCTGAGTCAACTGTTTCTTTACTTTTTCTGCTTGGTCAGTCAAATCTGAATTTTCCAATTTCAGAGTCTCATTTTCTTGCTTTACAGTCTCTAACTCACTCAGGGCAATCTCATGGGTTTGCTTCAACATTCCCAGCTCTGTGTTCAGACCGTGGCCCTCCAGGCGTGAGTTTTGCACCTCTGTGCTGAGCGCGTGAACCTCTTGTAGAGCCTTCCCGTATTTCTGTTTTAGGATAGCCATTACGGTGTTGGCCTTTTCCAGCCTAGTCGTCACCTCTTCCAGCTCACTCCGTAAGAGAGACTCTGTTTTCTTCAAAGCCTCGTACTCCTGTAAAGCTGGAAGTATACACCTCTGTAATTCGGCGGTCGATTCTCGCTCTTCCATCCAACATTCTCGCTCCTTCTTGCTCCATTCTCGCTCCTTCACCAAATCCTGCCACAGGACTTCATAATTATGGCGGGCAGCTTGGAGTGCAGAAACCAAAGCCTCTTTATCCTGGTTCAAGGATTCAGCTTCCCTTTGCTCCTCCTTTTCCTTTGCCACTGTTCCCGTGACAATTCTGCCGGTCACTCCGGTCTCCAGCACATCTCGGCGCCTTTCTGACGCATGTCCTGACAGCGCAGGTTCAAGTGGCTCGGTCACTTCCCCTGTGACTTGAGGAACAGTTTTCTTTTTCTTCTTCTTTCTTTTTGCTTTATTAGCTCCAGAGATATCAGTGGTACTGGGCACACGCTCACTGGTATCAGCTTCCACATCTTGCTTGCACTCATAGGGCGTTGCTTGCTTTTGCAGCTGTTTGTCTTTGAAAATTTTGAGGCACACATCTTCCATGTGACCTACTTTATGACAGGCCCAGCATACTAAATTCATCTGTGGGTACGACTCTCCTCCAGGGGCCACATACGAGTCGTCATCATCATCATCGTATGGCCTGAAGGGACACTGTTTTTCATGATTATGTACATTACAAAACAAACATTTCACGTCGGCCATTTTAGAAACCCGGCAGGGACAATTTGCTAGCTGCAATTTCACTCACTTCAGCAACTTGCATACAGCACTTGCTAGCTGCAAATTCACTCACTTCAGCAAAAGGCATTAGCTTTACAAACAGCACTTGCTAGATGCAATTTTTTTTTTTTTCTTCTTTTTCAGCAAAACATTTTGGTTTTCTGTTTGGGTTCAGGGTGCTATTGCATCCACACTTCGCACATTCTCTGTGTATGCTAGAAGCACAACTGATATACACAGTGGGACAGACTTCACTCATAGCATCTGTACTTTAGTTCAGCTCGGCGGCCATTTTAAACCCCCGCATTTATTTGCAAACCCACAGACTTTTTTTAGTGTCTGCCCGCATTCTCCACCATATGTGACAAACGCCCCTCTTTTGTAGTGCTGACGTCTGTCTGGGTTCTTCCCGACACAGTCTTCTAGGGTTAATTATACAACAAACAGGATCATGCAAAGTATTATGCTGCTTAACTCAGGCTTCTGCCTGCTTTATTTTCATCCAAGTAAGGTACTGCAGCTTTAACATGTGAAGGTTAGAGGTACTCAGATACTTTCATTCAGCAGTTCACATATTTCAGTGTTACCATATTTCCCACACTGTTATTTCAAGAAATAAAACCAAAATCATATAAGCAAAATCCTATCCCTTTCAGGGATCTAACTACACATCAGAATCAGTCTCTCTAACAGCTGCTGGCCAACTAAACTGGTTCCCCAGCTTAAAACAATGCTCTCTCATTTAAGGTCACAAGATACAGTACAGTCTTTTAGCAACAGCAGTAACCATTTGTTTTGTCTTATCTGTTCGTGGAGTCCAGGCAAATCCTCTGGTACTGTGATACGTGGAGGGGCCGTCAACCCCGATACTGGATGCAGGGGAGCAGCGACACCCCCAGCCCCCAGGCTCCAAGGAGAGAGAGAGAAATGCAAAACCTCTCTGCTCTAAATACCTGTGCATGTGATTAGAAGAGCAGGTGAGGGAGAACTAGAGCCATTGTAATCTGTGGTCTGGATTTTCCATCCAGCTGCCTGAGTTAATGGGAAGCTGTGGAACGGATCATTTGTAACTATTCCTGCACTTTCTGCTTTAAAATGGGGCAGAAAGCTGCCTAACATCTTTGGACTATGTCACAATATATATATATAAAATCCACACCGGGGGAAGGACTAGCACAAATAACATTCCAAGAGACACTGTTTTTAAGTATATCTTTTGCTTGCTTCATTCATTGTAACATCGCCGGAAGAAGAGATCAGTGTATCTCGAAAGCTCGCACAAATAAATGCATTTCGTTAGCCACAGAACGGTATCATCTATTTATTTTTTGATAATTGAAGCTCGGCTAACACGGTACTGATACCTCTACATGTGTGTGTATATATATATATATATATATATATATATATATATATATATATATATATATATATATATATATATATATATATACACATGATGAACCAATATACAAATAAATGTTGAAGGGTTATCAAAAACATGCTCTACTACAAATACCACTTTTCCATACAGACACAGTACAATAAAATCATATTTCCTGAAAAAAATCAAAATCCTCAAATGCCAATCCAAACATTGCATTTACATTGTATACATGATGCATACAATCTATGCACCATGTACACTCTGCAAATCAATGTTAACAATAAAATATTCCCAAAAAATACCAATACATCCAAACAAGTATACTATTTAAACCAATCAAGTCACCATAAATCAATTAGCATTCATTAATCAAATCACTAAACAATTTAAATACCATCCATAACAATTAAACAATTAACTATTTCAATCGTTAAACAGAACAAGTTACCATCAGCCAAAATATAAGTACCAAAAAGAATACAATATACAAAAGTAAGCCTCACCATGACCTAAAGTACACCATACAAGACCAAAAATTACATTTATCTAATTAGAAAATACATTACACACACATTTATGCATAGCAGCATAGCCAAAATCATTTTAAATACTGCAAAACAAGCTTTTAAAACAAAATCATTTCTTAACCTGTATTTATATATCGATCTAGACATACATACATACATACATACATACATACATACATACATACATACATACAGTGCCAAGAAATGATCTTAAAAAAAAAACAAAAAACCACATGTTCACTTACCATTTCTTGACCCACTCACCGACTCCCGTTGAACAGCTTCTTCTCGAACCAATCCACGCACAGGAACCCATAAAATAATAAACCATAAAATAATAAACATTAAAATAAAAAAACAAAACAATCCAGGGGTCTTCTATTTGTAATCCATCTTCATCTGTATTCTTCTTTCTTGTATCTTCCGCTCTCTTCTGGGGTCTTCTTGTCTTCTTCGGCCATGCCCTGGTCTTCTTTCTTCTGTAGGAGGTCCTTCCTCCTCGGCGTCTGCCTTCAAAATGAGACAACATAGGCTTTTATAGGCCTATGACGTCACATTTTCGTCATATGGTTCCCACGGCCCTGATTGGGCCGTGAAAACCATGTGATTTGGGGGGGGAAATTAATTTTGATGACGTCATTTAAAGGCAATGATGCCAGCCAATCAGAATGGCTGTGCTACAATTGCCTTTAAGATGACGTCATGAAAAGAAAGATGGGCGGCCTCACATGGTACGGTAGTCCGTGGGAACTACATCCCTACTCTGATTGGCTCTAGTAGACCATATATAGTTGCATGATGAAGCCACTGTACAAATGAATGGGTGAAGGGTTGGGTATCGGGCCAGGGTGGATTAACCCCTTAATTACCTTTGCAGTTATTATCCGATAAGGTGATTAAGGGGTTAATTGATATCTGAATGTAATTGCAATGTATTGGCTATGTATTTTGTTGGCAACGGAGGACAAGGATTATGCTGGCGAGGGGGCTTCTTATTGACGAGGTGAGTAGAACTTTAGTTATTTTATTATGTTAGTTAATGTGTTTAATAATGGGCAAATAATCTATTATCCCTATCTGGATAATAGTTATTTTGCACATTATTGTACTGTATGTGTTGTGGGGGGGGGTGATTGATGTATTTAATGTATAGGTCAGGTTTATTTTTTTTACATACAGGGTTGGTTCCTTTTGGTCTGCGAGAGACCTCTGGAGATCACCTGCGGTCACCTCAGGCTTCTCACGGGTACCAGGCTGCCGGGTGCACGGGGGACACCTGCGGGGAAGAACCGGTGGCCCCACATCTGTGCGGGCACCGCGGACCCTTAGGGACCACCTGTGGGTACCCAGACCCCTGTGGGAACCACCCGAGGCCCCTTAGACACCTGTGGGTCTGACCCGGGGCCCCCCAGACATCCGCGGGCCAACCGTGGGGACCCCATTGTGGCCCACGGTGACCCGCGGAGACCACCTGGTGGACCATGGCACCTGGCAGGAACCACCAACAGGCCTCCAGACCCTGTGTGAAACTTGATGCTGGGCACCTGTAGGTCCGTGAGGTGACCCGTCAGGCCCACCGGGGACTCACGTGGGCCTGGGGTATTAACCCTGTATGTAAAATAATAAATCATGTATTTATTGGGAGGCACAGGGGGTGGGTTATGTGTTTAATAAATATAATGATGTTTATTGTGGGGCAGTGTATTGTTTTTATTGTGGGTACTGGGGGTGGAGGGAGGGGGTATTGGCCCCAAGGGTATGTGGGTATTCGGTGAGGGTGGTTAGGCCTCACGGGGTGGGGGGATAGTGAGGGAGGGTATGTAGGCCTCCCGAGTGGTGGGTGAGGGTGGGTTAACCCCTTAATGACTGTAGCAGTTATTAACCGCTATGGTGATTAAGGCGTTAGGGGACATTACATTGGCTGTTTTTATTCTTGTTTATGTTTTGCAGCATCGGAGGGGGCATGGACGGTGATGAAGATGAGGATGGCCTTCATCGTGGCAGCTGGACAAGGGTGAGTGCAATATGTATTTAATGTATTTATTGTTCTTTATGTATTTAAAATAGGCAAATGCACTATTATCCATATGTGGATAATAGTAATTTTGCCCATTACTGTCTTGTATGTTTTAGGGGCACAGAATTGGTACTGCAGGCCTGCGGGGAACACCCGTGGGCCACCGCCGGCCTATAGTATCATTGCCATGCATCCCAAAAATGTGATATATGTTATGGGGGTATAGGGGTTGTTGGGGGCACAGTGGGTGTATGTTGCTTATTGCAATGTTTATTTGGGGCAATTGTCCCCAATAAACATGCTATTATGCCTTAACCCCTTCATTGCCTTAGCGGATAGCCGCTATGGTAATGAAGCAGCATTAATGTATTTTAATAATATTGTGCGGGAGCAGGGGGTCCCTGCTTTCCGAGTTACAGGCCCCGGTATGGGGCATCGGTGCCAGTGTCGCCGCCATCTTTATAGCGTCAAAGACGCGACGTGGGCTCTATAAAGATGGCGGCGACACTGGCACCCAATGCCCCATACCGGGGCCTGTAACTTGGGAAGCAGGGGGTCCCTGATCCACAAATCAATGCGGTTCAGCTCAGGGGACCCCCTGCTCCCGCACACTATTATTAAAAATACATTAATGCTGCTTAATTACCATAGCGGATAGCCGCTAAGGTAAGGAATGATTGTTTATTGATATGTGTGTTTTACTCATAGTGTAGATGTGCAGAAGGTCTCTGGAGCTGAACCGCTTTGGTTTTAGGTCCGGGGACCCCCTGCTTCCCGAGATACAGGCCCCTTTAGGGGATGCCGGTATCCCTCTGCTTTGTTTACATTCCGCAGTCACGTGATCGGGACATTTAAATGCAGAGGGATACCAGCACCTCATAAAGGGGCCTGTATCTCGGGAAGCAGGGGGTCCCCGGACCTTAAACTAATGCGGTTCAGCTCCGGAGACCCCCTGCACATGTACACTATGAATAAAATTGTACTTTAAATACTTTTTAATGTGCCGATGTTTGCACAGAGAGAGCGGCGGATCTCTCTCTGCTGCAAACATATATCGGCAGAAACAGCCTATCGCCAGGTTATCGGGAGCCAGGCTTTTTTATCACCGGCTCATCTGCGTTTTGCTTTCGCAGTGATTCGCCAGGGATTCGGCCCTTCCTGAATACTGCGAGGGCAAATCGCCAAAATCATGCCGATAGGGAACACTTGGCGATTGCACTTTTTCGGCGCTTACTGCATAGAGCCCTTAATCTCCAATATCTGGAACGGGATACCATGCTTTATCAAAATCGCTACCCCTCTTCTTTTGCTTGTAAAAGACGAATAGAGTGCTACAGGGCCGCGGTGTGCAAACTGGGTTGTGCGCCCCCTTGGGTGGGCGCAAGATTATTTAGGGGGGGCGCAGGCTGCTTACGGGGAAACCTGGGGGCGGGCAGAGCTGTGCACGGGCGGCCAGAAGCTCTGTGCTGAGGCTGCTTCTCTGCTCTGTCTGTGTCAGAGGGGGCGGGGCCTTCCCTGCACACAGACAAGCCCTCCTCCTCCTGTCTGTTACCCGCCCGTTTTCAGCAGCACATGGGGGGACCTGAACAGGCTTAGTTACTCCCTCCCCCCACCCACCGTGTGTATGGTTGAGTGAGTGTGTGTGTGGTTGAGTGTGGGGGGGGGGGGGTTGTGTGTGTGGGTGGGGGGGGTTGTGTGTGTGTGTGGGGGGGGGGTTGTGTGTGTGGGGGAGTTGTGTGTGTGTGTGTGTGGGGGGGGGTTGTGTGTGTGTGTATGGGGGGGTTGTGTGTGTGGGGGGGTTGAGTGTGTGGGGTTGAGTGTGTGTGTGTGTGTGTGTGTGTGGTGATTGAGTATGTGTGCTGTGTGTGTGTTGGTGTTGTGATTATGTGTGTGTGGGTGTTGTGATTATGTGTGTGTGTGGGTGTTGTGATTAAATGCAGCGGTGCACAAACTGGGAGGGGGGGTGACAAGATTTAGGCGGGACGTGTGCGGCAAAACCTGGGTGCGCAGGCGAAAAAGATGTGCGAGGGCGGCCAAGAATATGTGCGCGAGCGGATAGCCAAAGATGTGCGCGGGCGGCCGAACAGGATAGTGCAGGTGGCGGACACGTGATTCGGAGGTACGGGGGAGGAGCACGCGCGAGCACTGTGATGTCAAACGCCCCTCCCTCCGGTTTCTGCCCTACAATAGCGCTGTGGTCCTGCTCTCCTCCGCTGGCAACCTGCTTCGCTGCGATCCTCTGCAAGTGAGAGGGTCGGCTGCCACTATATCAATCGTACTATGAATGTACAGAAATAATGTAAAAAAATCTGTGAAAACACTTCCCCGCTCGTGCTTGCAAAATGATGCAGGACACCCTGTGCTCATGCTTGGAGAGTTGGTGATGTCACCGTTCTTAGCGGCAGCGTGAACGCAGCCTAATTTTGCAAGAGCGAGCTGTTGAAGTATGTAAGTATTTAGACTGCGCTTATAGTGCCGGCGACGCGACGTCGTCCGAAAACAAATGCATTGTCGCTGCCGCGTGCGCTTATAGTAAGCGCGACAGGGCGACGTAATTTTTTGAAGCCAGCAATATTTGATTTTTCAGGGGCTGTCGCCTCATGTGACAGCCCCTGAACCAATCAATGGCCTGGTCGCCCGCGCCGCCACAAAGCGAAATACAACTTTCGCTAGCGGTGACGTCACACGTCTCCATCGCGGGCACTATATGGCCTTAGACATATTTGTATTTACATTGTATACCGTTTAATAAAAGGATTTTTTTTTTCATGTGATTTTGATTACATCTGGCAAGGGGGGCCCGAGAAATTTCATGGATAAAAAGGGGGGCTCGGCATAAAAAGTTTGCTCACCCCTGCTATAGGGTACACCCCGCTAAAAGTGTTTGGGGGATCCTGAGTGTCAAAATGCGTTTCTTGTCGAGAAACAACACCTGCTTTCAGATTCCTAAATTCTTTTAGGGCCAATCTACGTTTACCATTACTGTTCAGGCCCTTTACATTCATAGATACTACCTTCAGTGGCATTTGACTAATCCTTTACAATATGGCGGTACTCTCTCTATTGTGAAAGTTATGCTCCAAAGATCTCGATGGTTGTGGAAAACAAAAGGGGAAACAAGGCAAAAAACAAGGGGGGGGGGGATTTTCCCAAATCGGGAACTTGGAGAACAAAAAAAAACTAAATTTAAGTTGGAAAAAAAGATGAGTGTAACTAGCCACTCATCTCAATTTTGCGGCCAGTCCCTACATGGATTGGCCTGGCGGGCATATGGCCTTACTGGGGTCACCCTAACGTCAGGCATGTTGGACTCTTTACTCACCCCCACATACCGCCACTACTAAATCTCCACCTCCTCACTGCACCTTTGTTTTACCTTATTTAAAACAACAGTTGATAATTTTTCCGGCTTCACAAAAAGTTCTTTCCCTTGCTCCAAACAGATCTTAGTCTCTTCTATACTCAGAGTGGTCCACTCTCCTCCGCAGAGTCGGTCTTGTTTCTAAGACAGTGAGCACAAAGCCTCGATAGCCGGACCTATAAATCAAAGGACAGAAGACATAGAGGGACAAAACAACAAAAACAAAATAGCTCCAACTTGGGCTTCTTAGGGAATCCTGGGTTTTGGACTTGTCTGTCGGATAAGCCCTCATGGGCTCCGATGGACCCTTCCAGGGTCTGGTGACCATTAGGGAAAAACACCCATGGAACATCCCAGATGCCTTGCCGATCTTATTTGACACCGCGTTGCCATGGCGACGCAGGAAGGAAGCCGCCGGAGCATAGGTAAGTGAAGGTTTACAGAGGCCCTGCAGCTCCCCCGGCACTTAATTTAAGTGCCTTTGGGAAGCGAGGGGGCCTCTATAAACCCCGCGCCCCCCCCGCCGGCAGTCTCGCGCCCCCCCTGGGGGTCGCACCCCCCAGTTTGCGCACCGCTGCTCTAGCCTGACTTCAATAGTGGGGGAGCTACTTGAAGGTTTATTATGGAATAATATTCAGGAATACCTAATGGAAAACAAAATTATTAGTAATAGTCAGCATGGATTTATGAAGGATAGGTCTTGCCAAACTAACCTTATTTATTTCTTTGAGGAGGTAAGTAGGAATTTAGACCAGGGTAATGCAGTTGATGTGGTCTACTTAGATTTTGCAAAGGCTTTTGATACGGTTTCACACAAGACGTTGGTGTACAAAATAAAGAAAATTGGACTCAGTAATAATATATGCACCTGGATTGAAAACTGGTTGAAGGACAGACAACAGAGGGTTGTCATAAATTGAACTTTTTTAGGTTGGGCTAAAGTCGTGAGTGGAGTACCTCGGGGATCGGTGCTGGGACTCCTGCTTTTTAAAGTCTCCATCTTTGCTGATGATACTAAATTGTGTAAGGTAGTAGAATCAGAGCAGGATGTAATTTCTCTCCAGAAGGACTTGGAGACTGGAAACTTGGGCAGGTAAATGGCAGATGAGGTTTAATACAGATACATTTAAGGTTATGCATTAGGGAAGCAAGAATAAAACAGGCGACTTACAAATTAAATCGGGATAAATGAGGGGAATCCTTGATGGAGAAGGATTTAGGAGTGCTTGTAGACAGCAGGCTTAGCAATAGTGCCCAATGTCATGCAGTAACTGCAAAGACAAACACGATCTTATTTCACATTAAACGGGCAATGGATGGAAGGGAAGTAAACATAATTATGCCCCTTTACAAAGCATTAGTAAGACCACACCTTGAATATGGAGTACAATTTTGGGCACCAATCCTAAGAAAAGACATTATGGAACTAGAGAGAGTGCAGAGAAGAGCCACCAAATTAATAAAGGGGATGGACATCCTAACTTATGAGGAGAGGCTAGCTAAATTAGATTTATTTACATTAGAAAAGAGGCGTCTAAGAGGGGATATGATAACTATAGACAAATATACTGTATAGACAGTACAAGGAGTTTTCAAAAGAGCTATTCATCCCACGGGCAGTACAAAGGACTCGGGGGCATCCCTTAAGATTGGAGGAAAGGAGATTTCACCAGCAACAAAGGAAAGGGTTCTTTACAGTAAGGGCAGTTACAATGTGGGATTCATTACCGATGGGGACTGTGATGGCAGATACAATAGATTTGTTAAAAAAAAACTCTGGACATCTTTTTAGAAAGAAACGGTATACAGGGATATACCAAATAAGTAACATGGGAAGGATGTTGATCCAGGGCGTTTTCTGATTGCCAATTCTTGGAGTCAGGAAGGAATTTATTTTTCCCTTTATGAGATATCATTGGATGATATGTCACTGGGGTTTTTTGTTTGCCTTCCTCTGGATCAATATACTGTAAGTACGGCTATGGGATAAAGTATCGGTTGTCTAAATTTAGCATAGGTTGAACTTGATGGACGCATGTCTTTTTTCAACCTCATCCACTATGTAATTATGTAGCTATGAGACAGAACACCAAATGTTTTTGCTCTATTAGGAGATAATCTAATTTTGTGTATTCCCTGTGTGGATTTGAATAATTCAATAAAAAGAATAATCTCTACCTGTTGGATTCAATTATCTCCACATATTCTGGACCTGGGCTCATACTGTATGTAGCATGTGAGTAAATCCATGTAGCTTAACTCGTCCCCTTTATAAAGCACACAAAGTCCTTCTATTTTCTTCAACTTTATTGAGGGGAGTTAACAGAAATATAAAAGTTCTTGTATGTGGATTGTGCTAGCAGATTTCTCTTGTCAAGAGAATAACCTATGAGAGGAAGGTGTTCTGCTATGTGGAAGTGTTTCTCTGAGGGGAAGGTAAAAAGGATTTCCATTTCTGAGGGAGCAGTGGAAGAAGTGTCCACTCACTTTGGCTGCTTGTTGGAAAAAAAAGCACTCCTTCCTGTCAGACAGAAACAAGCTAAGGGGCATAACAATATGCAGATAAAGCAGGGGGAGAGGGCTAAACCAATCTCACCTGTGAGCATTGGAGGTTGCCAGGGAAACTGAGTAGAGGCTGTGTAAAAGAGGATTACTAGTAACAACTATGTTGCAATGTACACAGCTCTGGCTGCTTCAGAGCTTCACAGCAGGGAAAAACATGTCACTTTAGCTGGGGAGGGCTGGCAGCCTGAGAGAGGGAAAAATACACAGAAATAAACACTCCTGTTCCACGACACCACATATCTCTAAAATTGATGGAGGTATATAACTTTATTAATAGATCACACTTGATGTTTGGACCATGCTGATTTCCCAGCAGAGTTGGCTAGACTGGGGTTTAGGCCGCGTCTATACTCTGTGCGACCGCACGCACGGTGTGAACAAAAGTGGATCACTTTGTCCTTGTTGCTTTTCAGTTTCTGATAATTTAAGATCCCTGTAATTCTGTGGAGTTGGAGCTGTCTCTAGCGGCCATGTCGTGCAGCTATGTCCCAAACTTGGGTCTAATTGTAAGATATAATGTTGTCAACATTTTATTCTGTTTCCATGACATCATTGAAAACGAGACGTCTCAATATATTTTTTTCCTGGCAAAGTATGATATAAATACATTAAAAAAAATAGCAGTCTGGTACCCCCGCTTACTCCCATGCATCACTTGTTCCTATATCTTACAGTTGGGCAGGGGTACTCAACTCCAGTCCTCAAGCCCCCCCCCCCCCTCCCCAACAGGCTCATTTTTCAGGATATTCCAGCTTCAGCACAGGGGGCTCAATCAGAAGCTCAGTCGAAGCAGGGTCTGATTGAGCCACCCGTGCTGAAGCTGGGATATCCTGCAAACCTGGCCTTTTGTGGGGGCTTGAAGACTGGAATTGAGCACCCCGGAGTTAGAGGACCCACCATTTCCCTTCCGGAGCCGGAGATTGCATACTCCCCTTGGCAGCAGCGGTAAAAGGCCTCCATTGTTAAATCTGATTTTATTGTTATAAAGGGGAATGAAAAGGTTAGATTTACCGTATAATAAAACTGTTGCATGTGATCTCTAAAATTGGAAACACACACGATGAAATCTGAGACGTCCCATTTCGTGCTTCTCTCTCGCAGTGACATTGTATCTCTGTCACTCTGAGACGTTATCATGTCCTTGTCGCACTGAATGCTTTGGTGTTCGGTTTTGTTCTGAGAACGTCACTGGACATTCTCCTCATTCTAAAATGTTTGTGTTATGCCATCTTTTAGCACAGAGGAGTGGAAATAATATATAAATATATATAAACAACATATGTCCAACAAACTATGAGTACACATATCATTGGTGTCAAAAAGACATTTGGGACACATGCTACTTACCACTTCCTTTTCACCGCAGAACCGAAGCTTACCCTTCTACAAAGACATCAGACACATACCTCCAGGGCCACCGGCAGGGGGTGAAGAGACGCGAACAGGTGATGAAGAGGGGCTAGGATTACTGATCCCGGCAGTGGGGCCGGACCCCTACTGCCGGGCTCATCCGTGACAGCTCTGCTGAAAGACACCCTCCCACCCACACCCAACAACCCGGGTCAACACTGCTTAGTAAATATGGGCCAATGTGACAATGTAGTCACTCCACAAATTATATTGCATCCTATTATTTATTTTTTAGATACATCAAAATAAGGTACATAAGTGTAACACTCCACTGCTTCCGTTTCATACTGTACTTGGGATGCATATTTTTTTCTTGACAGACGAAGTAAACGTTTGCGTGGTCCTGAAGACTTCACTGACTTATCATTCATTGGTGAAGACAGCACTATAATCTGAAATGTATACATATCTTTATAATATGGGTGTCTTGTAGCTCAGGAGCGGCCAACTCCAGTCAAGGGCCACCTGCAGGTCAGGTTTTCAGGATGTCCCTGCTTCAGCACAGGTGGCTCAATCAGTGGCTCAGTTGTTGACTGCACCACCTGTGCTGAAGCAGGGATATCCTGACAACCTGACCTGGTAGTGGCCTGTGAGGGCTGGAGTTGGCCACTTCTGCCCTAGCTCCTCCTATTGCGTCATATAACTGCTGACATCAGCAGCGCAGCATTGGTGAGTTCTTGCCAAAGTAATACACGGCTACTAAGGTAGATTGCTCTGAAATAAGTGAGATTCGGTGGCCCAATGTAATGTATAGTTCTTATTCTGTCCGGTTGCATTGCCATGAAATGTATTCCTTCTCTTTCCTTTTCGATGTGGAGCATGGTGCTGGAGCTATGCAGAGGAGTCATCATGCTGTATCATATGTGTATTTTTTGGGGGGGGGGGAGAGGTGGGGAGGTTTTTTTCTTGCATAGACTTTTACTGCCGCTCTGAGAGCGATAAGGCAGGTGCCAGATTTGTGAGTAATCGTTCAGCCGTTTATAAGTACAGAATGAGTGTTGTTTCTGCTTATGTTTCTAGGGTCCAAGAAAGACGAGTTTACAAGAAAGTGCTTCCTCATCTCTCTCCCTCCTGCCTTAGCTTAGATCCTGTGGTCCTTTTCACTGTCGATGGACGAGCGACACACTCGCTCGGATGACAGCGCCTGGCGCATAAGCTGGTTGAATCTTATTTATTGGAACGCAGGTGCCAAGTGCCCATGGGACGGCAGTTGGCGCCTCCTTTCTCCCTGCCTGCGCCATCTGTTCCTCAGGAAGCTCCGTGCATGGTGACAGCACTGCCACGTTGGCACGGCCATCCCAT
This sequence comes from Ascaphus truei, assembly GCF_040206685.1. NCBI lineage: Eukaryota > Metazoa > Chordata > Amphibia > Anura > Ascaphidae > Ascaphus > Ascaphus truei. The sequence continues at coordinate 2,379,717 of NC_134491.1, forward strand.
TCCTGGAACCGAGGCAAAAGAAAAGAGCACTTCCATACACACAGGGTGGCACAGGAACGCCCCCGCTCGCGTAGGGGGGCACGGAGAAACACTACAGACGGCTCATCTTGCCCCCCAGCCATCGTTACCAACCACATTTGCATTTTATTTATTTGTATACAGGGTAATCATTTATCTATGGAACATCTCATTCACACACAGGCATCCTGTTAACGCAAAACAAAGGTTATCAGACAACAAGCAGCCCATGATGTGAAGTGCTGCGGATCAGCCCAGCAGGCTGTCATCAGCAGGCTCTGAACGCCTGCAAAACGCTTGCACAAGGCAGCAGAGCCAAGCTTGTGACAAGAGTCCTGAACCTGTCCCTCTGCACAGAAACAGGCACTTCGGAATAGATGGTGCGCAAGGTATGCTTCTGAGAACAGAAAGCACACGCAGGCAGAGCAAAGCTGCACAGGACATTTCAAGCAACACTGCCTCCTACTTGGCCACTTCCAGATAAATGGAGGTAGTGCATCAAAGCTGTTAAGGTTTAGCAATTAAAAGGAGTGAGATTTTGTTGGTCTATAGCACTGATGTTAGAAGTAAGTGAGGCTGACTCCACTTGAGTGGAAGTAACTCAGAATAGCTTTCATTTAGCTACTCGTGAAGGCTCTTATTTAATAGGGAGTGGAGCTGCTTCCTACTGACAGAGAAGATGTTATTCCCATTTATTTGAACGAAGCAGGTTTTTGACAGCACAGGGAAGCATATTGAATAGGGGCCGAAGAGTTCTGCCTTCCAATGAGACAAACTCCAAGGGAGTGAAACTGCCTTGCAATAAGCACAGCTCACTCCATGTACAGTACATAATACTGCCTGCGTTCAGCTCACTCCATGTACAGTACATAATACTGCCTGCGTTCTGGAGACTCGTCACAACCCAGAAGAATTGCGAACTGAAAAGAAAAAGATCCCCACTTATGAGAGCACTAAGGTAAGGCCCCAGAACAATTACTTATTGGTAAGTGGTAGTATTTAAAAACATAAACAGTTTATTAGAGATAAACTCAATATATAAAAAATAGGGTATGCACAAGACGACAAAATAAATGATAAACTGAGTCAAAGTGGTTAAATACCCAGACTAATAAAGTGTTTATGTTTTTAAATACTACCACTTACAGTCATTGTTCTGGGACCTGGGTGCTTCCATAAGTGGGGATCTTTTTCTTTTCAGTTCACATACCCAATTAACCCCCTGATTGTAACACCTTCCTCCACATTATATCCTAAGCTGTCGCAAGAGTTTCTCCCCCTTTCCCCTTCTCCTGTGTTCGAAACCAGAAGAATTCCCTTAAGTGAGTGAGCCTCCCTCCAAATTTGCCTTACAACTAGTGGGATTCGATAATCACAAACAAATCTGAAATCAGTTTAATCCCCTTTCAGCAAGTTCAACTCACTTTTTAAGACTGAAATTGTCCTCTTTACCTGCTACAATACAGGCATACCCCGGTTTAAGGACACTCACTTTAAGTACACTCGCGAGTAAGGACATATCGCCCAATAGGCAAACAGCAGCTCGCGCATGCGCCTGTCAGCACGTCCTGATCAGCATTACCGGCTCCCTACCTGTACCGAAGCTGTGCGCAAGCGGGGAGACTAAAGAGCCTGTTACACATGTGTTATTTACATCAGTTATGCACATATATGACGATTGCAGTACAGTACAAACATCGATAAGTGGGAAAAAGGTAGTGCTTCACTTTATGTACATTTTCACTTTACATATATGCTCTGGACCCGTTGTGTACGTTATTGCGGGGTATGCCTGTACTGCCATCTTATTCCATAATCCAGCCTTTATTAATTAAACAAAACTTCCTCGTTCATGCTTCACTCCCCACGCAGGCTGCTGGTCTGAAACGTAACCTTCTGCCCAATGTGTTTCCTAAATCAGGAACATGAAAGTAGAAAACCATCACAGGGCAATGCAGATTTGTAAACTATTTATTAGCCAATGTTTAAAGCGACGTTTTGACCTACAAGTGAGAAAGTGGCATCCTAAATCAGGAAGCCCTTACAAATGTACATGCTGTCTGTTCACTTTCATGGAGTGGCTTTAACAAGTAAGGTTACTTTTTAGTATTTTACATGTTGTTATTTCTGTTAGTATATAACCTTCTGCTTGTGCATCCTTCTGACCTGTGCCTTCTTCTACACTGTATTACGTACTTTGGCAAGGGGCCTGTAGGAGGCCAGCCCTGGTTAAAACTCCCTGATTTATATGGCTTGCACTAGTGTATAATTTTGCAACTGCATTATTATATGTTTAAATAAAATTCCTTATTAAGAATGATATATATATATATATATATATATTTTTTTTTCCCATTGTTGTTTTCAAGGTTTCCAACCTAAAAACAGCAGATGGCAGATCATCTTTTCATTGGTGAGCAGTGAAATCACACACAGATTTGTTTGTCTTGGAAATCCTACACTGCTCAGCGGCACAGCAATGCGGAGACAGATGGCAGAGGACTGCGAGGAGCAGAGAGGTGTAAACAAAAGGGACACGGAGTTGTCCACCGAGCCAAGAGATGCTTGGAGGTTGTGAGAAGGTGCAAAGGATGATCTGTGAAATAGGTGCAAAGCATTATGAATAGACGATTTGCTTTGTACAGTATTGCCTGTAACCACCGCTTGCTTGAGCTGTGAAGGAATGGAAGCCACTCATGGTTGAAAATTAACGAGCTGGAATGCAAAGTAGTAATGGGTATGAATATGTGCTTGTAATTATCTCATGTTTCTTCTCCTGAGAAAAAAGCAGGGACCGAAATACATGATTGCAGGCCCCTTTCCTAATAATAGCTAAAACCTCATCCTTCGATGTCTTTTCACAATCACCAATAGAAAAACCTTGACTGGCGAGGCTATTGCTGTGAGTCAGAGGGCAACTGCACAAAATGAACATCTGGGAACGGAAAAGGTCTGCTCTTTGGAGTCACTATCCCGGGTTCTTCTTTCCCTGGTGAGGAGGATTGAGTAATAGAGATACCATGACACAGTGCAACATGTTTATTTTACAGGAGAATAAAGATGGCTCGGTCTTGAGATTTTCAAAGGTGCTCCTGCTTAGAAGGCAGTTAGTAATATAGAGAGCGCTTCTAACCTTTTGACTCTGGCACTGCACAAAACTTCCTCCACCTGTATTCAGCTTATAGACTTTGTAAACTTTAAACTCTAGAACATTTATTCTTACGTGTTACTCCATCTTATCTGCACAGAAGCTCCAAAAAAACTTAATTATGTATCAGTTATATACAGATTGCTTCATAAGATAAGATGTATATGGGCATTCTTCAGCGTTGTGCTCTTATTATAACTTTATAGTTTCATTTTCACCCCACTAGTGTTGAAACATGATTTTCTGGGGACGTGACTGTATTACACACCCTGTATATGTCATGAAAACAGATATTTGACATGAATGAAGAACACACTTTCACAGATGTAGATTATTTTATATCTTGGTTGAACTTAAAGTCAGGCACATAGATTGCAAAACCATTTCCTCTGCAATAGTAAACAGCCATATTAAGAGGCTGCAAAATAATGGAAGCTCTCTCCAGTGTGCTGCAGCGTAAGAAAGACAGGTAACAATCACCTGGAAAAGCTTTAAAAGCCTTCATCAACAAAAAGGTACTTTTAAAATCGAGTGGGGGAAGTGGTTGCTGTATTAACTATAAGTGGTTCAATAAATAAAGGATGCTATGGAAATCCTCAAACCTCCTCCTTGTCCTGGAACCAGTTGTGCATTTCTCCCTGTCCTGTTATTCCTGTCACTGCTCTTTGTAATGTTGCAACCATTGTAACTTCTTTGTTGCTCTCAGCCTGTTAACGAATAACTTTACTACTGACTGAGTGGTATGATCCAAGGCCCCCGGCTGTTGGTCTCTCCCTGCCACTTTTCCTGCATGTCAGGTCATATCCCCTTCCTCTTTCAACCAGCAGCCTTCAGGAACTGTTATGTCTCCCATCATCTCCTGGTAAAGTTTAATACCATTTACCTTTCCCTGAATTAGTGCTAATTATTACAGTTTCCCCTTTTATGTTGCTGTTATGCCTTAATAAAGCTTGCTAAAAGAAGGAAAGACTTGGTGTGCATTAAAAGGGTAATGAGTTAAGCTACCTGCCTCTACCACTTGCCTCAGTGTGCAGGAGTCAAAATCCTCCTCATACTTCCACACAAGCACACTGGTGTCCACAGCTCTCTGGAATTGGGAGGGAAAGATTTCACAATATATGTCAGCTGTAAACACCTCTTTCGTGTTTCCGAAGGCAGAAGCCGTTCGTATTTTCAATGGCTGTTCACATCCTACAGTAATGAATGAATAGAGTTTAAGGAGCCGTTAAGAATAAATTTACTCCTCATCCACATTTGATAAACGGATGAACTAACTTACTCCTCACACTTCTATTAGGAGTTTGAATCCGTTAAGCTGTTGTACGATTCACAGACGCCCAGGGAAGCACAAAGATTGTGGGCGGAGATAAAACAGGAAGTAGTTGCTACTATGTCATTTCCTGTCCCGTCTTCCATTTATTTAATGGAAATTCCATTCATTTTTTACCAACTGATGAGCATGGCATCGTGGTCACATTTAAGTTGCTTCCTAATAGTATTAAACTGTATTTGTTGTTACTGATATATTATATCGCTTTCAATTAGGGCTTCAAATTAAACAACCCCATTGTATCATATTGCGCGCGAAACCCAGCTTAACAATTTACATTTGTTTGTTTTTTGCTTGGCGCCTGCAAATTGTCATTGAGAAAATAATAATTCATGAGGCAGCTGTAGTGAATTAGAATTTCTGATGTAGAAAGGACCCGTAGGCTCTGCTTACTTAACGCATGCACGTGTAGCACGAAAACACGGATTCACAATGAGTAACGCTAGATCCCAGTTTACCCCTCATTTTGCATCGATGCTGGGTTTAGCTTCTTCGTATTCTACACCTCTGTCAATTAGTCCCTTAAAAACACAGGCGTCTTTTCACTTTACTTGGAACATCCAACTAAATAGCGTATTTAGTACTAATGATGTGAGATGCTGCTTCGTGATCAGTGTATATTGTTGGCTAATGACCTGAATACAAGTCAGTGGGACTGCAATCCTCAACAGGAAAGGGAATACCTACAAACTATATTATTTGACTATAAATAGTGTTATAATAGTTTAATAAGCTATAAATAGTGTTACCTACATACACCTCACAAGGCATATCCACTGGTATTGAATTGGCATAATGTAATCACCCATTTAGTGTAACTATGTCCACATACTAAAGAATCAGAGCAAGCAAAATAGTATAAATATATAAATACTTCACCCAACACCAGGATCGATGAAGAAGACTCAGCACAGCACCTCCTCATGGAGGAAGGTCCCACAGGGGGACCGAAACGTTGGTTATTTTGGTTGTCCCAATACAATTCTTTATTGATCACTATCATGCAGTACAGAGTCTTCTTCATCGATCCTGGCATTGGGTGAAGTGTTTCTATATTTATTTTTATGTCTTGCACACTTGTGCTTTTCTTTGGGGTTTGTTTGAGGAGTACCTGCTCTAGACGATGCCTATATAACTATATAAGAAGGTCCCTTTGGGGACCCAGTCGGGTAACTGTGTGTTATGGGTCAACAAACACCCCTTTTTTTTTGCTCATGCTCTATCCGGTGTTGATATTTTGAACGCTTCGGCTTTCATTTTTCTTGTTAGATACCCCTTTAGGACGCTTATTAGAGATTGCAGCCATCTCATATCTATCTATATATATCTATATATATATATATATATATATATATATGTATATATATATATATATATATATACATATATATATATATATATATATATATATATATATATATAGATATACATGTAGAGGTATCAGTACCGTGTTAGCCGAGCTTCAATAATCAAAAAATAAATAGATGATACCGTTCTGTGGCTAACGAAATGCTTTTATTTGTGCGAGCTTTCGAGATACACTGATCTCTTCTTCCCGCGATGTTACAATGAATGAAGCAAGGATTACTTAAAAACAGTGTCTCTTGGAATGTTATCTGTGCTGGTCCTTCCCCCGATGTGGATGTGTTTTATGGCTAGAGGTGTCAAAGGGTTACTGAAAGCAAGTGAAGAAAGAGTGTGTATGTGTATCAGTGTGAATAAGAATGAATGGAGAGCCCATAGTATAAACAGTGCTCTACACAAGGTGTGTGTGGAGTGAGAGGGGATATAAATGGTGTGGGTGGGTGTGGAAATGTGAGAGTTTGTAGCACAACTAAAAGTGTGTGTGGATACTATGTGGTCCCTATTGGTGTATAGGGATGGAAAAATAAGGAGTATTGGTATGTGTGAGAGACAGCTGTGTGTGCATACATATAGCACAGTATGTACAGACATGGCCTTTAGCGCTCATAGGAAGAGAGTTCGCTAGTGCCAGTAATGACTCATAAAATTTCGATCTCTGTTTAGGCCACTGCTAAGTGTCCCGAACAGTTGCATAAATTTGTATTCATGCAACCGTCTCTCTTTCGGGGTTTTAAGATTACCTTTGAGTATGGCAACCCTCAGATCGTTCATCTTATGGCCAGAGTCAGAGAAATGTTCGCCAACAGGACTGTCTCTTGTTCCGCGTGTGATGCTGTGGCGATGCAGGTTCATTCTCTTGTTTAGCCCCTGTCCTGTCTCACCTATGTAGTAGCAGCCCCCTGGGCATTTCATGCACATGATGAGGTACACGACATTGCTGGAGGAACAGGTGAACCCTCCTCTGATTTTGTATTCCCGATTCTTGTGTGGTATTTGTATTGTGTCCGCTGTGTAGAGCATTGCGCAGGTTTTGCATCTTGGGTCCTGGCATGGTTTTGTCCCGCATTCAGTTGTACTGCTGAATACTTTACTCCTCACCATAATATTCTTGAGATTATGGGGTTGTCTGTATGATAATAAGGGTGCTTCAGGGAAGACCCATTGCAGTCTTGTATCTTCCTGGAGGATGGGTTGTAGTTTCCTGGCGATCTTGCGTAGGGCTCCTAGGTGTGGGTTATATGTGACCACCAAAGGTACCCTGTCGCTTGTCTACACACACACATACATACAGATAGATACAGTGGAAGTCCTCGGATGTAAAACTTGATTCTTCTCTGCATCTCTCACCAATCCTGTCTTTTCCGTTATCACTATACAGTATAATTCTTGCCATGAACGTACAATATCCACACCACCTGGGTAGTTTGCTCATTGACTCCGGTGCAGCCATTCACACTGGTCACATGACCCAAAGGAAGTATAGCTGTTGGTAGTAAGGCAATAGAAATGTAAACAAGTTTAAACGATAAGTGAATAGTGTTTGTTTTCTTTCATAAAAGGATTGTCACTGTACGGAAATAGTACAAAGTTCATGGTTGTCGTAACAAGGCAGGCAGCAGGTTATAAAGCTGTGTTGGAATTCTCTTGAATTTGGCTTGGTTCTGTGTTGGTAATAGTCATTGGAGATTACTTAATTTCGGATTCGATTTTATGCATTTCAGCAATTTCTGACTGGGCCAGATATGGAGTATTACTAACATTTTTTCATGCAGCCCACTTAAAAAAAAACAAAACAAATCTGAATAACTGTAAAATAATAGAAATCGATATCTTTTTTACTTTCTCCTTGGGAGACTTAATTTTAAATTGCCGATTGAACTTTCTAGAAGTGCTGCCGTTCCTTTTGTTTTCTTCAGTGTGTGTGTATTATTGAGCAGTTCCTTACAACAGGGGTGCTCAACTCCAGTCCTAAAGACCCCCCAACAGATCAGGTTTTCAGGATATCCCAGTTTCAGTACAGGGGGCTCAATTAGAGGCTCAGTCTTTGACCGAGTCTCTGATTGAGCAATATGTGCCGAAGCAGGGACTGATTGAGCCACACCTGTCCTGACCTGGTGGGGGTGGGGGGGCTGACTTGAGGACTGGGCAGCCCTGCCTTACAACACAAACATCCCGAAACTGGGAATATTTCTTCTGTGTGCTCCATAAAAAACTTACCGAATCCGGGCTCCAGCCTAAGGAAGATGTTCTTCACATTTGTAGCTGATATTGGATGCAGTGATCTCAGCGGATTAACCCAGTGGATTTAATCAATAAAAAGATATGGGGAAAACCATAACCATACCCCAAATCAATCACGGACATGAGTAGCACTACTTGGAGTTGGCAGCGTTAACATCAAGTGAATGGGAAAGTAGCTATTTAAGTCGCTTAATGCATTGTGCCTTATGAATTCATTATAGAGTAGCTCCAGTCGCTAACCCACTGCTGCAATAAAGAGAGATGTCCAATATTTGTTTGAAAAATGCTTTTTTTTTTACACCACGTAAAAGGGAGTGCTCATTTAGCCCTGTATAATAGAAGGTGAAAGCTATTCTGTATGATAAGGAATCTGTGCTGTGCAAAAAGGAAGCGTGGAATTTCCCATTTGGCTTGATTAGGACAAAATTCTCCTGACATGATTAGCTTGGTTTTCAGTGCAGAGGAAAGGAGATGTAATCAGATACAATCACTGAAAATCATTAAGCCCCCCACTTTACTGGGCTAGGGCTCCTGAAAGGTTAGTTAATATGAGATGCAAAGGGGAAATAAGTGCAGTCATTTTTGTAAAGTTTGGGCAGTGGTAGAGTAGGACGTCCCGCATCACACACACACACCCAGGGCAGGTACACAGTAGGTAGAGGCAAAGCCAGAGAGTGGCGATCTCCTCTCCCAGCCTATTGCTCCCAGACGTAATGTATTTGTGGCAGTAATACTGCAGCAGGGATTACACTGACACCAAAGTACTTTACACTTAGTGGCAGAAGGGGCTACACTACAGTATGTCCCTGAAGCGGTTTTGTGGCTGAATTGGCAAAGGTTACAATAGTTTTCCAGTGTTAGTGTTATAAGGGCAGTGCAAAAATCACAGCTCCGGGCATTGGCTCTAGCTATAGAGGTTACAATGACACTGGAGTGGTTACAGCGACTGATCTCTCAGAGGTGCTTTGAAGCAGGGTTGCCGACAGGGGGGGAGGGGAGCTGGGACAAGTGTCCTGGGCCCGGAGGCTGTGGGGGGCCCAGCGTGGAAGTTGGGCCCGGCTTCTGGGTCCAGTTGCTGGGCCTCTGGTTGTTGCCGCCTGGCTCCCAGCTCTCCCCATCTGCTGCCTCCTCTTCCCACACTGCCCTCTCTCTCCCGCCAGTGCGCGCCGGAAGCTGGGGCACCCAGAAGTTTAGGCTCGCACCGATGGGAGAGAAAGGCAGGCCCGGTGTGGGAACAGGTGGCAGCAGCTCTTGGGAGAGCCAGGAGCCAGGGCCCGGCTGCACCAACCAGAGGTAAGTGGTAATTTTATTTGGGGGGGTAGTAGTGATAATTGAATCTGGGGGGGGGGGTGTAGTGGTATCTCAGGGGGTAGAGGTGTTTGTATCTGGGGGGTGTAGTGGTGTCTGTGTTTGGGGGGTAGTGGTGTCTGTATTTGGGGGGTAGTGTGTGTATTGGGGGGGTAATTACTGTTTGTGGTGGGGGGTTGTATGTGTATTGGGGGGGTAATTACTGTTCGTGGTGGGGGGTTGTATGTGTATTGGGGGGAATTGTGTTTGTGGCCAGGGGAGGAGGGGGAAATTAGGTGAAGGCGGGGATTGAGGTAGCGGGATTGAGTGAGAGGGGGTAATTGAGTGATAGCGGAGGGGGGAGGTAGAGTGAGAAGAAAGGGGGTGTAAGAGAGGGTGGGGGAGAGTGACACAGAAGGGGGAGAAAAATACAGGTATGAAAGGGGGGAGGGCTTGCAAGGCTGCTGACACGGGAGGAGGCCGGGTGAAACTCTAGTCTTAGGCCCGAGATATCTGTCGGCTTTGAAGTGTTCCATATTACTATGATTTTACCATGTGACGCTTGTAAAATGACTTAGTGTGTATGAGGCTTGATGGAAAATATTTACAACTTTGCAAAGTATTGCAAGCCCCCCTGGGGAAAACGGAAAGAGGAATTTGGACCCCCACCTTGTTATTTGCAACTTGCAAATTTGCGTTTTGCAGATCCCGCTAAAGTGGAAGGGTCCATGGAGCTCGTCCCATGGAAAGAACCATCATTCCTAGAGGCGTGTAAAGCAGGGGTAGAAAACTCTGGTCCTCAGGGGCCCCCAACAGGTCAGGTTTTAAGGATATCGCTGCTTCAGCACAGGTTGCTCAATCACTGGCTCTGTCGAAGACGGGGCCACTGATTGAGCCACCTGCGCTGAAGCAAGGACTGATTGAGCCACCTGTGCTGAAGCAGGGATATCCTGACCTGTTGGTGGCCCTTGAGGACTGGAGTTGCCCGCCCGTGATATAAAGGGTAACCACAAACGCCCCTTTATAATGCCAGGGTTGCCTCTTGCCATTTGAATGCTGCCAACTGCAGTAACCAAATCCCTGCGCGGCCTCTTATTAGCGTAACGTAATACAACATCAGATGCAGGAGGAGAGCCGCGGCAATCGCCAGGAAAGAGGAGGCCGGAGAAGCGAGGGCGGGGAGGAGAGAGATTGAGAGAGAAAGTGGGGGAACGGTAGGGATTGGAAAGAAGCAGATGGAGAAAACCCCACACTATATATTTGGTTGTGAAGGAAAAGTGAGGAGAAGAAGAACACAGAGGAGGGAGAGGGAAGAAGGACACAGGGGAGGGAGAGGGAAGAAGAACACAGAGGAGGGAGAGGGAAGAAGAACACAGGGGAGGGAGAGGGAAGAAGGACACAGGGGAGGGAGAGGGAAGAAGAACACGGGGAGGGAGGGGGGAGAAGAACAGAGAGGAGGGAGGGGGGAGAAGAACACAGGGGAGGGAGGGGGGAGAAGAACACGGGAGGGGGAAGAAGGACACAGGGGAGGGAGAGGGAAGAAGGACACAGGGGAGGGAGAGGGAAGAAGGACACAGGGGAGGGAGAGGGAAGAAGGACACGGGAGGGAGAGGGAAGAAGAACACAGGGGAGGGAGGGTGGAGAAGAACATAGAGGAGGGAAGGGGGAGAAGAACACAGGGGAGGGACGGGGGAGAAGAACAACACAGAGGAGGGAGAGGGAAGAAGAACACAGGGGAGGGAGGGGGGAGAAGAACACAGAGGAGGGAGAGGGAAGAAGGACACAGGGGAGGGAGAGGGAAGAAGGACACAGGGGAGGGAGGGAGAAGAAGAACAGAGAGGAGGGAGGGGGAAGAAGAACAGAGAGGAGGGAGGGGGAAGAAGAACACAGAGGAGGGAGAGGGAAGAATAACACAGGGGAGGGAGGGAGAAGAAGAACAGAGAGGAGGGAGGGGGAAGAAGGACACAGGGGAGGGAGGGGGAAGAAGGACACAGGGGAGGGAGAGGGAAGAAGGACACAGGGGAGGGAGAGGGAAGAAGGACACAGGGGAGGGAGGGAGAAGAAGAACAGAGAGGAGGGAGGGGGAAGAAGAACAGAGAGGAGGGAGGGGGAAGAAGAACACAGAGGAGGGAGAGGGAAGAAGAACACAGGGGAGGGAGGGAGAAGAAGAACAGAGAGGAGGGAGGGGGAAGAAGGACACAGGGGAGGGAGGGGGAAGAAGGACACAGGGGAGGGAGAGGGAAGAAGAACACAGAGGAGGGAGAGGGAAGAAGAACACAGGGGAGGGAGGGAGAAGAAGAACAGAGAGGAGGGAGGGGGAAGAAGAACAGAGAGGAGGGAGGGGGAAGAAGAACACAGAGGAGGGAGAGGGAAGAAGAACACAGGGGAGGGAGGGAGAAGAAGAACAGAGAGGAGGGAGGGGGAAGAAGGACACAGGGGAGGGAGGGGGAAGAAGAACAGAGAGGAGGGAGGGGGAAGAAGAACAGAGAAGAGGGAGGGGGAAGAAGAACAGAGAGGAGGGAGGGGGGAGAAGAACACAGAGGAGGGAGAGGGAAGAAGAACACAGGGGAGGGAGGGAGAAGAAGAACAGAGAGGAGGGAGGGGGAAGAAGGACACAGGGGAGGGAGGGGGAAGAAGAACAGAGAGGAGGGAGGGGGAAGAAGAACAGAGAGGAGGGAGGGGGAAGAAGAACAGAGAGGAGGGAGGGGGAAGAAGAACAGAGAGGAGGGAGGGGGAAGAAGAACAGAGAGGAGGGAGAGGGAAGAAGAACACAGGGGAGGGAGGGGGAGAATTTCCTGGTGAGGTATAATAAAATGAGATTGCAAGTGAACGTCAAAGAAAAGGAAAAATGTATCTCCTATTTAACTGGCAAACCCATCAGCACTTTGGGCATTCCGAGGAGCATTCTGCGTCTTCACGGCTCTTCCATCTTGGATACCTTTATTCATGTACCTTCTCACAGTCATGTCTGTGACGCGCTCCATGTTCAGTCTGCTGCTTCATCACTACTAGCGTTATGGTGCCCCTCTATGGATGTACAGCACCTGTCATTACTTGTGTAGTGAAGGGTTGCCTTAGCTGACTGGTTTTTAGGTAGTGATAATGTTGAATGGGTTGATTTGACAGGTGTAGTGCTAGAGTTTTCCAGACCGTAACACAGGGGTTCTCAACTCCAGCCCTCAAGACCCCTCAACAGGTCAGGTTTATAATATATCCCTGCTTCAGCACAGGTGGCTCAATCAGAGGCTCAGTTCAAGACTGAACTACCTGTGCTGAAGCAAGGACTGATTAAGTCACCTGTGCTACAAAACAGGGGCAGATTCAGTGCAGAGAGTGTAACCATACTTGTCAAAGGAAAGTCCATGAAATGCAATTTGAGTTCCTTCGCTGCATCTGTTGCCCTGGTTTTGCCCAGTTCTGCAGCAGGAAGACTACATAATCCCCAGAATGCCTACAGAATATGAGTCCTGGGATTTTTTATGGCGATAAATGACAGAAAGAGAAACATAAAGTGATATGTCACAATATGATATGGGGTCCCAGTAACTCTTTGTTTGATCAAATCGAGAGGTCGTTAGAGCTGGACCCTGTTATGTTCCTTCTTGGATTTACAAGATGGCATCCATGGTTATTCAATCAGCAGCCACAGAGTTATCCCTCCAATGACATTGTGGCTTCCTATTGGACCGCAAAAACTGCAGGATTTGGTGGCCATTTTGAGTTCCTTAAAGGGGACAGAAACACGGCAACTAAACCAGTAAGTATCGCATGAACTGGAGAGTCCTTGGAGCTAAGTAGAGTGGTCCAACTCAAAGTCCCCCTCTTCGTCTATGAAAAAAAATGTATATGCTGCTATAGGCGCGCCGCCGCCATTCAGTTTGAATGGGACTGCCAGGGACCCCCGCTGTGTTAATCTGACGGGCCATTAGCCTTTCTGCAGAAATGTCACTGAAATGTTGCAGCATGTACCCAGCATGTACCCAGCACGTACCCAGCACGTACCCAGCATGTACCCAGCACGTACCTGGGTCTTGTTGGTGATAGCCCCAGATTTTCCAAGGCAAGTTTTAGAATACTCGTCGACGCACCTGTATCAAGATAACTAACTGAGTATGACTGTCTTCATTATTTGTAAGATTATTGTCCCTCTTGACTAACCAATTTACCATCTGTTTGTTTTTTAATAACATACCTTTATTTGAAAGATGCGGGAAAGAGTCTAACTTTTAGAATACTTGGTTGCTGGTTGCTCTTTGAATGTTCCACTTACTAGATTTTTCAGCCATTTATACCTGTTATATTCAGGAGAAACGTAATTTTCAATTCTCCTGGAGTTTATCTTTGGCTACCGTTTCTGTTATCACTATTTGTACTTGTATATTTTATTTGTATATGTCAACATTACCATAATTTGTATTTTAATTGCTACTCCTGAATATCGTTCCTCTACACCACTGGAATTCCTTCATGGTGGTTGCAGACAGTGAGTATACAGTACTTGTTGTAATTGTCCACATGGTTCTACTACTTACATCTTATTCCAATCCCTTTCATTTACAGTGTTTGCAACATTCAGTAAGACCTGTTGGCACTGAAGAGCCTAAAAGGTTGACTTGAGATCATGTCTGTTCATGTTGAACTGATGTTTTTACTTCAGACCTGCAGCACATGGCAGCTCTAAACTTTAGGATCTTTCCATGTATCTTTTTATGACAAAGGACCGCAGTAATAAATTCTCAATGGTACCTGTGAACATTGCTAGGAGCCTTGTGCAGGATTCCCAGACTGATCATCTCTAAAAAAAAAAAAGCCATGAAGAGCTGCAAACCCACTCTGATGCATTTCTGCTTGGAGGAACTACCAAACATTATCCTCATACAGAGTAGCAGGACTCATACTTGTCCTAGAAAGTATAATTGCTGTCCTGTCCCACATAACTATTTAAAAAAAAAAATCAGTGCCCCTTGACCGAGGGTTGTATGCTTGACTGAGCACCTTTCCCGGGGTCATGACGGAATTGTTTACCTGTGGCACAAATTGGCATCAGTGTCCAAGGTTTTTAGCCTTCTTCAGGAACAATTCTGTAGAATTATTTCTGTTATTTACTAAATACAACTATATATACCATACACATTTTAATTTATGGTGGGTGAAAAAGGCGACAAGAAACCTCCACCGTATAGCATACAGCAAATAAAAAGATCACTTGTGAGCACCTTTACATGTCTTAGGCTGCGCGTATAGTGCCCGCGACAGACGACGGGTGACATCACCCGTCGCTGCTAGCAAAAGTTATATTTTGCGGCAGCGGCGCGGGCTTTCTGGCATTTGATTGGTTCAGGGGCTGTATAACAGGGGAGTTATCCCTGTTCAGGAAATATGCCTCTAATCCAGCAGTGTGGTGGTTAACTGCTGGTAGTCAATTAACAAACACCACCTGCCTGATTAGGTTGCTTAGAAAAGCCTGCCCTTGAAACAGAAAGGGAGATTGTGCCTGAATCTCACAGCTTGAGAGACTGAGCATGGGGACAGATGTCTTGAGCCTGCCAGAAGAAACAGCAGTGCTGCTTTCAAGACACAGGGAAAACTTCTAAAACCTGAATGCTAACAAAACCTGAGGAAAAGGTAGCAACCCAGGAACAGAGAAGATTTTCCCTCCAACTACAAGGAACAGATAAGACTTTCCTTTATAAGACTTTTTATATCTGCTCATTTCATAATATATGTTTGGGGGCTGGGAGACATGCTTATCTAAAGGGAGTTGTGGACTGCATAGTTTTCCCTAGAAAATACTCCCAAGTGAATAGAAGCTTTGTTTACCCCTTGTTTGGATGGTTTCCTGATGTTAAGGAAACAGGCGCAATAAAAGCCTTATTTAATTTCACCATAACAAGTCTCCCTTGCATACATCTGTGAGCGTCCACCTACATATGGTGTCAGAAGTGGGATGAGAGGTGGTCCTTGAAGTTAAAAGGGGGCCCGGAGTTTGCCGGTGAAATTTTTTTGTGCTTTTTGCCTACAAACAGTCTGACCAAAGAATCTCATGCAGCAGAGACCAGAGATAAAGTGATACACACCCAGGCAGGAAATCTACACTGCACTAAAACTTACAAAACCACAGATGGACTCTTTTCCCCGATTCCAAGAGGAGAGAGAGACCGTGCTGAAGCAGGTAAACCTTATTTGCCTATCACAAATAAAGTGTAATATGGTCATTGAAATAGGGGTTTTTCCTTCCAGCTGTAGTCAGGGTTCAAGAAGTAAGTTAGCCCTTAAAAGTGATAGGCGTTTGTTGTTTTCAAATGTTTCGCTGAAGCAGTGAATACAGATGGTGACACGCGAGCGGTACTGATTCTGCAAGTAAAGGCTGCCACACTGCATAGGACTACCAGTTGTGAATGGAGTATATGCAGAAAAGTGTGAAAATTGATGCAAGACTGAGCTGAAACAGGGGAATTTTCAGTAAACAAGTGCTGAGGGTAAAATTGCCCAACTGGGGAAAAAGGAATTGCTGAGCTGTGTAAAAGGTATCCCAAAGGGTGAAGAGTGAATGCCATAATACCCAAAGTTGAGACTGAACTCAAGCAGAAAACCACATTATTTGGCTGAAGAGGAGGGATTGTACCTAGCAAGTAAATGGTGTAAAGCAAACAGAAGTTTTTACCTAGCAACTGCACATCCAGCATACCTAATGAGAGATTGGACCTAGCAAGTAAATGGTGTAAAGCAAACAGAAGTTTTTACCTAGCAACTGCACATCCAGCATACCTAATGAGAGATTGTACCTAGCAAGTAAATGGTGTAAAGCAAATAGAAGTTTTTACCTAGCAACTGCACATCCTGTATACCTGATGAGAGAAAATGTGTGCACAGTTATGCTGATATTGTAAAACTTACTCAAGAGAAAGAAAAAGTCTACAGAGATGCCTGTGAGAGCTACGACCTCTACAAGCAAAATATGCCCACCTGTCGGACTACCACAATTGGGGGTTCTAGCAAATACAGTGGCAACAGCTGCAATAGCGCCTCCTGAGGTCACAAAGAAAATTAAACCTTATAGCCCCAAAATGGAGGACAAGATGCAGCGTTCCTGTAATGAACCCTACCCCACGGAAGAGTGGCCCTTCCAGTCCGATGAGAAGGAAGACATCTCTTATGGGGAACCCAAACCGAGTCACACCGACAAAACACCCCAAGAATGGTGGGGGTGCCTGAACTCGGTACGAACCGAAAAGACCGCTCCCTATGATTACGAATATGATCAGCAGGAGAAAGAGCGGGAGCAGAGGATTACCGAATATTTCCGTCAGCTATTACAGTTGCAAGAAAAGCCGGGTGGATCCAGTGACGCTGCTAAAATTTCAAATGAAGATGGAGACCCCAGTATCCCTGAGGGAACGGTGTCATCCAAAACAAAAAGGCGAAAAAAGAAAAAGAAAAGCGGTTCTTCACTTACCGTGGAAGGAACAGACACATCCGCAGATCCTGTGGAGGAAAAGGGGGACGAGATGCCCTGCAGCCTAGAGAAAACGGAGAATTCGTCCCGTGGATAACCGAATATCCAGAGGGCCCAAGGCAGAAGTCGTGTACCCCAAAGAAGTGTCTGTCCGGTGCCAACAGTGAGGAACCCTCAACCAGTCATCCCAGGGAAGCGGAGCCGGAACCAGTGAGTGACGATCCCTTGACCAGCCCTGAAGACGCCCTGAAAATTGCCAGGCGTGACTGTAATCTACTTCGGGAACAATTGAAACTTGAGAGAGAAGATAATGCTGAGTTACAGAAGACAGTGCTCGCAATGTACTCTGAATCTGGAACAGAATTGGACGATCTTAAGACTGAGCTAGATACTGCAAACGCTATTATTTCCGCCATGGATGAAAAGCAAAGCCAATCTGATAAAATGATGAATAAGCTGAAGCGGAAGTATGAGGAGGCACTAAAGCAGATGACAGTCTTTCAGCAACAGGTTCACACTCTTCGCGTAGAGCTGAATGCCTCGTAACAGGAGGTCAACAATGTCCGGACAGAGGTGGACGTATCTCAGAAACAGGTTCAGACACTCCGCAGAGCACTGGAAGCCTCACATCATGAGACCAACAGCTGCCGCACAGACCTGGAAGTTTCCAGAAAGGAACTACACAGTCTCACTGAGGAGCTGGACATTTCTAAAGAAACGATTGTCAATCTTAATACAGATCTCAAAGTCTCTCAGAAGGAGCTTCAGACCCTCAACCTAGAGAAGGAAGTATCACGCCAGGAGAATGTCATTCTCAAATCAGATGTGCGTAAATGGAAGGAGGACTGCAAGGAGGCCCTGAATAGTACAGAGACTGAAAAAGGAGAAAATTTAAGATTAAAAAGAGAAAACTTAAAACTCAAAGAAGAACATTTTTATTTGACAGACGAAGTCAAGGAAAAGAATGAAAAGCTGCACGAGCTTAAGGAAATAAATTGACTGTTGGAAGGTGAGAAGTTTGAAGCAGAGCACCGACTGCAGAACCAACTGCAAGGTCTGCGTACGCACCTCCAGATGTCCGAGGAGAAGCAGCGAACTCTGCAGGAAGACAATCTGCAGGCTGTTAAAGAAATACAAGTGCTGCAGGAACGTCTGATTACCCAGTGTGTCCCCGCAAAGCAGCATGAGAAACTGAAGGCTACCCTGAGCATCACCAAAGCATCGCTAAAGGCCAAGCTTAGAACCCAGGTGACTCGACACAAAAGGGAGCACAAGAAGGTCCAGAAACTAAAACAAGTAACTGTGACCCAAGCAAAGAAGTTCATTGTGCTTCACAATGCAGTGAAAATGTGGAAGCAAGCTCAGAAAAAACAAAGTGTACATATAAATTCCCTGAGAAGAGACTTGCAAGACGCACTCAAAAAACAGGGATCTCTCGCGGATGAGATTACAGTTCTACAAGGACAAGTATTGACCCTGACTAAGCGTCAGTATCCCACAGCCACAAAATCCCATGAAGACAAGGGTGCAGTGAGAGCTGGGAATACCGCTCGTCTGAAAAACAAGGTTGCAAAATTTGAACCACCAAAACAAGCACTAGCAAAACCTTCAGCCACCCAACAAGCAACAAAAGAATGTACACGTGCGGAATCAAAACCAGAAGAATCCTTAGCTGATGAAGCTGAAAAGATGGGACATTCTCTGGAAGTGGATATGGATTTGCAACTTAATCCCAAAGAGGCTGAACTAGCAACGCCATTAAGTGGAAAAAGTGCAGAGAGACAGCTTCAAGAGCGGAAAACTCAAAGGGCTGTTTTTAAACGCTCTGCAACTGCTGCCATACAATCTACCGGCACTAAAATGAGCACCCGACGCGAGGGAAATCTCATGTCCGCGCATGTAGCAAAAAGACTATACTTAGAAAAAGTCCTCCTCGAGCGACTGAGGAGTGCTGATCTCAAGCACCTTCGGGAGGAGACACGAATGAACTGGAGAAAGGGCTCCGATCCCAGCGGGACTGAGGGTTCTCTTCCTCCATCCATTCTCATTCAAGTCACAGAGATATCTAGAATGAGAGTGGAAGGATACGCTTTGGCCGTGGCAAGCCCGAGCTTCCCACAAACAGGGGAGGTATGTAACAGGGGAGTTATCCCTGTTCAGGAAATATGCCTCTAATCCAGCAGTGTGGTGGTTAACTGCTGGTAGTCAATTAACAAACACCACCTGCCTAATTAGGTTGCTTAGAAAAGCCTGAAACAGAAAGGGAGATTGTGCCTGAATCTCACAGCTTGTGAGACTGAGCATGGGGACAGATGTCTTGAGCCTGCTAGAAGAAACAGCAGTGCTGCTTTCAAGACATAGGGGAAACTTCTAAAACCTGAATGCTGACAAAAACTGAGGAAAAGGTAGCAACCCAGGAACAGAGAAGATTTTCCCTCCAACTACAAGGAACAGATAAGACTTTCCTTTATAAGACTTTTTATATCTGCTCATTTCATGATATATGTTTGGGGGCTGGGAGACATGCTTATCAAAAGGGAGTTGTGGACTGCATAGTTTTCCCTAGAAATACTCCCAAGTGAATAGAAGCTTTGTTTGGATGGTTTCCTGATGTTAAGGAAACAGGAGCAATAAAAGCCTTATTTAATTTCACCATAACAAGTCTCCCTTGCATACCTCTGTGAGCGTCCGCCTACAGGCTGTCACATGAGGCGACAGCCCTTGAAGAATCAAATATTCCCGGCTTCCAAAGTTCGCGACTATCCGTCGCTCCATCGCCAGCGCGCTTAATATAAGTGCACGTGGCGGCAGCAATGCATTTGTTTTTTGGCAATGTCGCATCGCCGTTGCCCGTCGCGGGCACTATACGCACTTCCTTAGACATGTCTGCAACCCTGCCTTTCACCATTATCACCTAGCGTACAGTGCTTCCACTGCAGCAAGGGATTCTGGGAAATGACATGCAAATGAGCACACTGTCTCACCTTGTGCCTGAGTGAAATGGTGTGCTCATTTGCATGTCATTTCCCAGAATCCCTTGCTACAGTGGAAGCACTGTATGCGAGGTGATAATGATAAAAGGCAGGGCTGCAAACCTGTCTAAGACATGTGAATGTGCTCACAAGTGATCTTTTTATTTGATATATATATATATATATATATATATATATATATATATATAAAACGAGAAGAAAGAAAGTGCCCGATCCTAGTGTAATATGAAAAATACACATTTAATAATCCAGTATAGAGTCCAACAAATTTAAACTCACAAACAAATGTGAAAAACAAGCATGTAATGAGTATACTCATTCACCAACCGCCGGATGACCCCACCTCTGCTCACATGCCTTCTATCCCTCGTGAAGTCCCAGCACCTCTGAGCCACCGTCCAGCAGGGGCCTCAGAGAATGCGCAACCTCTACCGATGTGACCCGGAAGTACACCGCTTAACACAGCAACTCCGGATGGGAGGGAATGGTGATGGTAATGGGACCTTGGGGGGGGGGGAATGGTTCGCCGATGTGTTGAAGTGTCACAGAGTCCCAGCAGGATCCAAGGTATGGATAAGTGTGGTAACAAACTGTCAGTAGCTCGCACTAACACTCCCGGCGGTTGGTGAATGAGTATACTCATTACATGCTTGTTTTTCACATTTGTTTGTGAGTTTAAATTTGTTGGACTCTATACTGGATTATTAAATGTGTATTTTTCATATTACACTAGGATCGGGCGCTTTCTTCTCGTTTTGTAGATCTACTGGGAGGTCATTGGTTCCTTACAGAAAGCTGCCAGTATCCAGATTAGTGGGCCATCATCATTATTATTGTGTATTTCAACAGGACTATTTATTTTTTATGTTTTTTTTATAGATTTTAATTTTTATTTTTTCTCCATTGTATTTTGGTTGTCCGCATATTTTTATTCATTTATTATTTTGGACATTAAGTCATTAGCTCACACTGTTTATATATTTAATTGCATTTTTTATTATTTAATTTTTATTTTTTGTTTATATATTTATTTATATTTGTGTGTTATTCATATATCCAGATCACTACTACTGAGATCAATTTAGTGACCTATTTTTAGGAGTTCATTATCACTTACTATTATTATGGTAGTTGAGACAGACACCTGAGGGGCACAGTCTTTTTGTTTGTTTAATTATATATATATATATATATATATATATATATATTGTGACAGAAACCAGGGGTTGGTAATAAACTCCATATACAGGGCTCCCAGGATACTGAACAGTTTCTGTCCTGTCTAAGCTGAACAGGGCAGCCTCGTGGTACAGGCACTCCATTCCACAGTTTGTCTGCTGCCTGTTTTCTGTCACCTGTCATGCTGATTAGAGTTCAGGTATATAAGACCTGTTTCCTGTTTCCTCTGGGCCCCGCCCAAGAGCCTGGAAGGCTGCTGAACTGCAGAGGGGTGAGAAAGCCTCTTTCCCAAATCGCTTCATTCATTCTGTTAGTTTGTCTAAAGACTGCAAAGGTACTTATTTTGTTGGTGGAAGTGGACAAGCCACTTCCAACTCTGAGTCAGGGACATCTAAGTTTAAGTTATCGCTCAGACGAGCAGCTTTTTGTTTGGCTTTGTTTTCTGTTTAAACTGTGGCAGTCTCAGTGCCTGGGACTGAATAAACCAGGCATAGCCTGTTTAAAGGAACAGTACGTGACGTCTCATCATTTAACCTACCCTAAAAGACCGTGTTCTAACAGTCCCGGACAGACGGCGGAGCCCCGGAGTAAGCCGTTTGTCACATATGGTGGAGAATGCGGGCAGAACACTGAAAGGTCTGGGGGTTAAAGAACTTTAAAAAAAAAAAAAAAAAAAAAAGGTTTTTTTTTCTCTCTCTCCAAACAAGATGGAAGACGTGGTGAGTGCGCTGGTACGCAATGTCGCTGTCCAGAAAGACGCGAATGAAGCCCAGCAACAGGCGAGTGAAACCCAGCGACAGCTGTTAATAGCCCAGCAAGAGACTAATGCAAACCAGCAAGAGACAAACCGCCTGCTGAGAGAGGAGCAAAAGCGGTTCGCTCAGGGCTTACAGCAGGAACTCGAGATCCTGAGGGGGACTATCAGTAACCTTCCACTGGCAGAGGCAGCCCCAGTTCCGAAAATGACCAGGGCAAGCCACTACCTTCAGAAGATGGGACCCTCGGATGATGTGGAAGCCTATCTTCTCACGTTTGAACGCACGGCACAGAGAGAGGGATGGCCAGAAGCTGAGTGGGCTGGTCTAATCGCACCCTTCCTAAGCGGCGAACCCCAGAAGGCTTACTTTGATCTAGAGCCAGCCGAAGCTAACGTCTATGCAAAATTGAAGTTCGAGATCCTCGCCCGCCTCGGCGTAACCACGGCTGTTCGTGCCCAAAGGTTTCACGCATGGTCCTTCACGATGGATAAAGCCACCCGAAGCCAGATGTATGACCTCATCCACCTCGCCCGGAAGTGGCTACAACCCGAGATCAACTCAGCAAGCCACATCGTGGAACGGTTGGTCATGGACCAGTTCTTGAGGAAACTTCCCTCTGCCTTACGCCGTTGGGTCAGTCGGAGTGACCCCCACAATGCGGATGAGCTTGTGGCCCTTGTAGAAAGGTACAGTGCAGCAGAAGAGCACCCGCAACCCACAGTCGTGGAGCAACCCCACTATCCGAGGTTCCAGGACTCTTCCAGAGACGGTAAAAGGGTACCGGGGTTAAGGGGCGCTGAAGAGCGGCGACCACCTTCACGCCGCTCCAGCAACAGTGGTTCGCACACTAAGGGCAATAGCCAACATGGGGAGCCGGGAAAAGGCTCTAAGTGGGACACCGACTATGTACCTAAATGTGTAAATTGTCATGAGAGGGGCCACACAGCAAAAATCTGCCCACTAAATGATGAGCCCATGCAATGCAACAGCGTGGAACCTTATTCGCTGTTGTCCCAATGTATGGGCCCTAGCCCAGAGGACCCCTTGAATAACCATCTGTGGGCATTTGTAAAGGTTAATGGTAAGAGGGTTCGGGCACTTCTTGACTCTGGGAGTATGGTCACACTAGTGTCCGAATACCTATTGCCCATTAAGAAGAAACAGGTAAACAGTTCACAAAGAGTGGCAATTTGTTGTATACATGGGGATAATCATGAATATTCCACTGTTGATGTTTTTTTTGAAACAGAATTTGGTTCTTTAGATTTCAAGGTGGGTGTTGTACCCAAACTGGCACATGATGTGTTAATAGGGACCGACTTTCCCCATTTTCTAAAAATGTGGTCCCCAGCTCAGAATAGCGCCCAGAGTTCAATAGCAGACCATAACGAAGTGTTAGAAGAAACAAATCCTTTCCCTTTTTCAGAAATGGAGGTTGACGAGGGCCCAAATAAGAAGGGGGAAAAGGAGGAGTGCTGTGAAATTCCCTTCCCCATCACTACTTTGGTAGGGAATACCCCAAATCAAGATGTTGATCAGGCACTTACCACCCCAGTACAGGATAAGACCCTCGCTGACCTAGAGGTCAGTCCTGGGAGTTTTAAGAAGGCCCAGTGGGAGGACCCCACATTAGCGGTAGCAAGGGGAAATATACGGGACCAGAATAGTACTCATGGCCAACCAGATAGGTCACTTGCTTACCCCTACTTCGAGGTAGAGAACGACCTAGTATATCGGGTTGATAAAAGAAAATCAGTTACAACTAAACAATTGTTGGTACCACGGACATTCCGTAACGTAGTATTACACCTCGCACATAGTCATCCATTGGGGGGACACCTAGGGGTGGAAAAGACAAAAGAAAAGGTTCTCCGAAGCTTTTATTGGCCTGGGGTTCTGGCAGAAATTACAAACTATTGTTCCTCATGCCCAGAATGTCAGATCACCGCCCCGTTCAAAGCATACCGCAGCCCATTGGTACCCCTTCCCATAATAGAGGTACCATTTGACCGGATTGCTATGGATCTAGTAGGACCCCTAATAAAGTCTGCTAGGGGACATCAGCATATATTGGTAATATTAGATTATGCTACCCGATATCCGGAGGCAGTTCCCCTACGTAGCACCTCTGCTAAAAACATAGCAAAAGAGTTAGTACTTCTGTTTTCCCGGGTCGGAATTCCTAAAGAGATCTTATCTGACCAGGGAACACCATTTATGTCCCAAGTAACAAAAGAGCTATGTAAACTCCTAAAAATCAAGCATCTCAGAACCTCAGTCTATCATCCACAAACAGATGGTTTAGTGGAAAGGTTCAATAAAACCTTAAAGAGCATGTTACGCCGGGCGGTCGATAAGGATGGGAAAAACTGGGACTGTTTGTTACCATACCTGTTATTTGCCATTAGGGAAGTTCCCCAGTCATCCACAGGCTTCTCCCCGTTTGAACTATTGTATGGCCGACACCCAAGGGGCTTACTGGATATAGCCAAAGAAACTTGGGAACACGAGGTTACCCCTTACAGAAGTGTAATAGAGCATGTTGCCCAAATGCAGGACCGCATTGCTGCAGTCCTACCCATAGTGAGGGAACACATGGAGAAAGCTCAAGAAGCACAAAGGAATACGTATAATAAGGGTGCTAGGGTCAGAATTTTTTTCCCAGGTGATAGGGTACTAGTTCTGGTTCCCACCGTGGAGAGTAAATTCCTTGCTAAATGGCATGGGCCATATGAGGTCTTGGAAAGAGTGGGAGAAGTAAATTATAGGGTAAGTCAGCCAGGTAGGAGGAAACCTGAGCAAATTTACCATATAAACCTACTCAAGCCCTGGAAAGATAGAGAGGTCTTGTTAAGCCTAGTACCCCCAGGTCCGTCAGAGAATCAAGAAACTGACCCAGAGGTTAGCATAGCTGAAACACTGTCCGTGCATCAGAAACAAGAGGTCCAGAGTTTAGTGAGAAGGAACAAAGAAATCTTCTCTACACAGCCAGGTAAAACTAACGTAATTAAACATGACATAGTCTCTGAACCGGGGGTCCGAGTTAACCTTAAACCGTACCGAATCCCAGAGGCCAAGAGAGAGGCTATAAGTTTAGAGGTTAAAAAAATGCTAAAACTAGGCGTAATTGAGGAATCCCAAAGTGGGTGGAACAGCCCTATAGTTTTAGTCCCAAAGCCAGACGGTACAACAAGGTTTTGTAATGACTACCGGAAACTAAACGCGGTGTCAAAATTTGATACTTATCCTATGCCCAGGGTGGATGAACTTGTAGAGAGACTGGGCAAAGCCCGATATCTCACAACCCTAGACCTAACAAAAGGGTACTGGCAGGTTCCCCTCACAGAAAGGGCAAAAGAAAAAACAGCCTTCTCAACCCCAGACGGCCTCTTTCAATATAAGGTGCTGCCTTTTGGCTTACATGGAGCTCCCGCCACATTCCAAAGAATGATGGATAAAATTTTAAAACCACATGTTCGGTACGCTGCCGCCTACCTGGATGATGTGGTAATCCATAGTGAAGATTGGCAGTCCCACCTTCCAAAGGTCCAAGCTGTGCTCGACGCAGTTCGGTCTGCTGGACTAACTGCTAACCCCGCTAAATGCACTATTGGTCTGGAGGAGGCCAAGTATCTGGGGTATTCTATTGGTAGAGGGTTACTCAAACCACAAACACTCAAAGTAGAGGCGATACAAAATTGGCCAAGGCCAGTCACAAAAAAACAAGTAAGGACCTTTTTGGGGTTAATTGGCTACTATAGGAGGTTTATTCCCAATTTTGCAACTAAGGCAACCCCACTAACCGACCTCACAAAAGCAAGAGGACCGCTAATGGTAAAGTGGTCCCCCGAAGCCGAACAGGCCTTTAGAAGCCTGAAAGAAGCTCTCTGTGCCCAACCAGTGTTGGTCACACCTGACTTCTCCAAAGAGTTCGTAGTCCAAACCGACGCATCTGAGGTAGGGCTGGGGGCGGTACTCTCCCAGGAGTCTCAAGGGGAGGAGCACCCCATCCTTTATTTAAGTAGGAAACTAAATCCCCAGGAGAAAAATTACTCCATAGTCGAGAAAGAGTGTCTCGCAATAAAGTGGGCTGTAGAGACACTCAAGTATTATCTGTTGGGGAGAAAGTTCCGATTGGTCACAGATCATGCACCCCTTACCTGGATGTGTCAAAATAGGGAGAAGAACGCTAGGGTGACCAGGTGGTTCCTAAGCCTACAGCCCTTTAAATTTTCTGTGGAACACAGGTCGGGGCACAAACATGGCAATGCCGACGGGTTGTCAAGGATGCACTCCCTAATATCCATGGTCGCTCACCCCTCGAGGTCTGAGCTGGGGGGGAGGATATGTGACAGAAACCAGGGGTTGGTAATAAACTCCATATACAGGGCTCCCAGGATACTGAACAGTTTCTGTCCTGTCTAAGCTGAACAGGGCAGCCTCGTGGTACAGGCACTCCATTCCACAGTTTGTCTGCTGCCTGTTTTCTGTCACCTGTCATGCTGATTAGAGTTCAGGTATATAAGACCTGTTTCCTGTTTCCTCTGGGCCCCGCCCAAGAGCCTGGAAGGCTGCTGAACTGCAGAGGGGTGAGAAAGCCTCTTTCCCAAATCGCTTCATTCATTCTGTTAGTTTGTCTAAAGACTGCAAAGGTACTTATTTTGTTGGTGGAAGTGGACAAGCCACTTCCAACTCTGAGTCAGGGACATCTAAGTTTAAGTTATCGCTCAGACGAGCAGCTTTTTGTTTGGCTTTGTTTTCTGTTTAAACTGTGGCAGTCTCAGTGCCTGGGACTGAATAAACCAGGCATAGCCTGTTTAAAGGAACAGTACGTGACGTCTCATCATTTAACCTACCCTAAAAGACCGTGTTCTAACAGTCCCGGACAGACGGCGGAGCCCCGGAGTAAGCCGTTTGTCACAATATATATATATATATATATAAACCATAATACTGAGTTAAGTTATGGTGAGTAAAAAAAGTGACAAAAACCCTCCACAGGAAAGCAAATATGCAAATATAGCTGTATGGTCATCTGCATGTCTTAGTGCTCAAAGCTGTGACCATGCAGCAAGCTTAAGCCTATAGGGAACCATGTTAAAAATGGTTATTGAGGCAAAAAGTGACACTGTGTGCTCATTTGCATGTCATTTCCCAGAATCCCTTGCTGCAGTGGAAGTGCTGTATGCTGGGTGATAATGGGGAAAGGTGGGGTTGCAGACCTGCCTAAGACATGCAGATGACCATACAGCTATATTTGCATATATATATATATATATATATATATATGAAACAAGGCAGCAGGCACTCTGTAAACACTGAAACACTGATGCTTATCCCATATGCGTAATAGATACAGCAGATATTACCAGATCTTGATCCGGAAAGAAGAGACAGCACACAGCCAAGTTGAAATGTCAATATATTGAGGTAACAAAACCAAGGCACTACATCCCTGAGGAAGGTCACATGTAGCTGACCGAAACGTCGGATGTAGTGCCTTGGTTTTGTTACCTCAATATATTGACATTTCAACTTGGCTGTGTGCTGTCTCTTCTTTCCGGATCAAGATCTGGTAATATCTGCTGTATATATATATATATATATATATATATATATATATATATATATATATATATATATATATATATATATTAATTTTTGTAGGAAAAGAGCGCAAGAGACGTTTCTATGGCATAATAAAATTATTTATTGAGTGAAGAAAAGAAATGGTTAAAAAAAGCACACTTAGGCCATGTCCATACTGCGTCGACCGCACGCAGCGCAAACAGGCCGCACCTCTATGAGGCAGGCCATAGAGCGCGCGATGAAGCGTGCGTGGTGGCAGCATTTTGAGGAGACAAGATCATTTGTTTTTGTCGCGCGACGGCCTTCATCCAATGAGGGCGAACCAGCCTCGTGATGTCACGGCTACGCCTCCCCATCGCTGTGCATTTCAGTTCACAGATCGCTTGGCTGACAGGCGCGCGTGACGCCATGCGCTCCATCGTTCGTGCTCCCACTGTATCCAAGGCCTTACAATTTTCAGTCTGTGGCTGTTTGCATGAATGTAATGTTAGGTATTGCAACCTAATTGTTTTAGTTAAATCAGTGCCGTGGTCGTACGCATTGTGAATGTCCTTCTGCGAGGGGTGTTCTCCGGCGTGTTTTTATCAGCTCTTATCCCGTTTTATTCTGTTTTTATTTGTCCAGTTTATTTTTCATTGTCTATACCATGTAGTTTGTACAGCAGAGATGTCAGCAAAGGGTTACCTCTGATCTAAGTATCTACTGGTGATAACCTTTTTCACCTTTTGTGAGGTTGCCATGATTAAAAATAGAGTTCTTAAGTGAGACTGCTGAAAGGATCTCCCATCCAGGTCTCCTGAGGAAGTGGGAGCAGCACTCACGAAACGCGTTGAGCGAGAGCGATGCATGCAGATTTGGTAGAGCACTGCAGAGAGACGCGGTCGACAGCAGGACCGAGGACTGATGTCATCATCCCCAGACACGGGATACCGGACGTAGGGCATTCACTGAAGCTGACACACCGTAGAACAACCCCTGCAGAAGGAGGAAATTCCCTGCATATGATCACCGCACTGACTTTACTAAAACAATGAGGTTGCAATTCCTAACACTACATTCATGTGAACAGCCACCAACTGAAAATTGTGCATTTTTAATCATTTCTTTTCTTCACTCAATAAATAACTTTCTTATGCCATAGAAGCGTCTCTTGCGCTCTTTGAGAATACTGCCCACAGGTGACCTATAAGACCACTATAAAAAGCAGCAGCACTTCATTTTGACATCCATTCTGCCCTCACTCACGAATCGCACTGGACTCACTTTTTGGCATTGCTAATTCTCTTGCTAAATAGAACATTATGGTAGATTATATATACATTGCATTACCATATACCAGGGGTGCGCAAAGTTTTTAACTTGCGCCCCCCCCGCCTCCTTACCTCCTGCCTCGCTCCCCCTCTCCTCCTGGTTCCGGCGTCAAATGTGGCAACGTGTCGTCACGTGACCCCGCGGCATGATTTGACGCCAGTTACCATGGCGACGCGTTGCCAAAGATCAGGTAAGAGAAGCTGCAGAGGCCTCACGCGGCCCCCCCAGCACATAATTTAAGTGCCTTGGGGGAAAGCATGGGACCTCTGTAGCCGCCAATCAGGTCGAGCTCACCGCAAACGAGGCGGGACCACGGTGCTGAGGTGGGAAAGGATATAACGCCTCCCACAGCCACGAGGGCACGTCTTGAGAGTAGAATGGTCTGGGTGTCCGAGTCGGGGCAGGAGAGGTACAGATGGTAGTGGGTGCTGTTAGCCAAGTTCGGGGTGCCAGAGGTGCAGAGAGTCGTATTGCCGTATGCCAAGTTCGGGGTGCCAGAGGTGCGGAGAGTCGTATTGCCGTATGCCAAGTTTGGGATGCCAGAGGTACGGAGAGTCGAAGAGGAAGCTGGTTCGGTACACGAGGAAGACTGCAAAACAAGACAGGACTAGGGAGGCAGAGAGTGATGAGTACAACTGGTTCTATGCTCAGCCGACGAGTCAGTGAAGCTGCAGGGTATATATAGGTGAGAGGATCCAATGGCAGAGTAGCAAGGTGGGGGTGTGTGGATGGGCCAGGCTGTGACAGGGATAGGTCCAGAAGGGCTCCTGGAGGAGTGGCTATACAGCCCAGTAGTAAGGCTGCATTTGATTGCAGCATTGGAAAGTGGTAGCGTGCCTTTAAGAGGCTTGTGCGCCTCCGTGTGGCCACGCCTCCATGTGGCCGCGCCTGTGGACGCGTGACCGGGCCCACGCCCAGACCCGGCACCAGAAGAGGAACGCCGATGTGCGCGCGCGCCCAGGTGAGACAGCGATCGGCGTCCTGGAGGAAGGATCTCTGCGAGGCGCGGGAGGACCCGGCGGAACTGCGGGTGAGTGGGGAGCACGCTGAGGGCGGCGTGACTCCCAGGTCGTTACAGTACCCCCCTGTAACAGGGGATTTATCCCTGTTCAGTAATGTTCCTTTAATCTAGCAGTGTGGTAGTTAATTACTAAACATCACTTGCCTGATTAGATTGTTTACAAAAAGCCTGCCTTTGAGACAGGAAGTGACTCTCTTTAGCTCTGACTGATAGCTGACCTTTGGAGAGACAGAGCAGAGGTTCTTGAGTCCCAGGAGAGACTGACTAAAAGAAACCCAGATCTCTGGAGCTGACCAGTCTTGAGCTCTGCCAGCCACACAGCAGAGCTGATTGCAAGACACCAAATAAGACTTCTAAACCTGGATGCTGATATTTTTCTGTGCACGCACGGGTGCGGTTCCAGGAGAGCAGAGAAGCTTACTCTACAGCAACTAAACAGATAAGACTTTCCTTATTAAGAGACTGCTTATATCTGCTTATTTTCATGTTATGTGTTTGGGCTGGGAGAAGCTTAACTAATAGAGATGTGAACTAATTGCAAGGATTTCACTAGAAATACTCCCAAGTGAATGGAAGCTTTGTTCCCCCCGTGTTTGGATAATTTCCTGATGAAAAGGAAAAGGCACAATAAAGCCTATTATAATTTCACATTATAAACGTCTCCAAATTGTGTACCTCTGTGAACGTCCGTCTACATTTGGTGTTAGAAGTGGGATAAGAGGTGTCACTGTAGTTAAAAAGGACCGGAGTTTTTATGTGAAATTTTTTGTTATGCTTTTTGCCTACAAACAGTCTAAACAACTTGAAAAACAAATAATAAAAAAAAAACCTCTCATGCAGCAGAGGCAGAGTTAAAGGGGTACACACCACTGAAACTTACACTGCACTGAGACTTACAAAAACCACGGATGGACTCTTTTCCCCAATCCCAAGAAAATGCTGAAGCAGGTAAACCTTTAATTGCCTATCACAAAGTGTAATACGGTCATTGAAATAGGGGTTTTGCCTTCCAGCCATAGTCAGGGTTCAAGAAGTAGTCAGCCCTTGAAAAGGGATAGGTGTTTGTTGTTTTCAAAAGTTTCGCTGAAGCAGTGAATACAGATGGTGACCCATGAGGAGTACTGATTTTGCAAATAAAGGTTGCCACACCGCATAGGGCTACCAGCTGTGAATGGAGTATATGCAGAAAAGTGTGAAAATTGATACAAAGACTGTGCTGAAGCAGGGGAATTTTTAGCAAACAAATGCTGAGTGTAAAATTGCCCTATAAAGGAAAAAGGTTTTTCAAAGCCAATTGCTGAGTGTTGAGTCACCCTGCCGGGAATGAAAGAAATAGTCCACTGCAAAGAATGTTTTTTTTCTGCAAGTAAAAAAGTATGCCTATTATCTTGGGAGCAAAACAGACACCCAAAGAGTGAAGTGTGAATGCCATAATACCCAAAGATGAGACAGAAATTACTGAACTCAGGCAGAAAACCAAATTCTGTTGCTGAAACGGAGGGATTTCACCCAGCAAGTAAATGGTGTATAGCAAATAGACTTTTTTTTTGTACCTAGCAACTGCACATCTTGTATACCTGATAAAAGAAAATGCATGCACAGTACTGCTGATATTGAAAAAAAAAAAATTAAAAAAAAAAAAAATTACCCAAGAATGGTGGGGACTACCACAATTGGTGGTTCTAGCAAATACAGTGGCAACAGCTGCAATAGCGCCTCCTGAGGTCAGGACGAAAATTACACCTGATAGCCTAAAAATGGAGGACAAGATGCAGCGTTCCTGTAATGAACCCTACCCCATTGAAGAGTGGCCCTTCCAGTCCAATAAAGAGGAAGACATCTCTTACGGGGAACCCAAACCGAGTCACACCCACAAAACACACCAAGAATTGTGGGGGTGCCTGAACTCGGCACGAACAGAAAAGACCGCTCCCTTTGATGACGAATATGATCAGCAGGAGACAGAGCGGGAGCAGTGGATCATCGAATATTTCTGTCAGCTAAAGCAGCTGCAAGAAAAGCCTGGCGTATATGATGAAGCTGCTAAAACTTCAAATGAAGATGGAGACCCCAATATCCCTGAAGGGACGGTGTCATTCAAATCAAAAAGGATGAAAAAGAAAAGCAGTTCTTCACTTACCGTGGAAGGAACAGACACGTCCGCAGATCCTGTGGAGGAAAAGGGGGACCGAGTTGCCCTGCAGCCTAGAGAAAATGGAGAATTCGTCCCACGGTTAACCGAATATCCAGAGGGCCCAAGGCAGAAGTTGTGTACCCCAAAGAAGTGTCTGTCCGGTGCCAACAGTGAGGAACCCTCAACTAGTCATCCCAGGGCAAGGAAGGCATTGGCATCTTAAGAGTGATGCATTTAAAGTGATCATTTTAAGTGATAAATATAGTTAGACTATAGTTAATTACTTACTTTCTTCATGCAAAACCAATAACCTCAGCTGATATGACATGGATCTAATTGCATTCTCTTCACAGGTATGTCCCTTGATGTGCAAGTCCTGTTTAAAAGATTTACTCAGTGGCCTTAAGCAGTGAATATTTTGGTATGTTTCAATATCAAAAGGTGTTTTTTTTTTTCCTCCTCTTAACTCTGTGCTGTTAATTGACCAACTGGAACAAGCTGATTTATTGGGGCGGGGGGAGGGTCATGTGACTGCTTTAGATGTATAAAAACACATACTCCCCTTGCATTGGCAAGGAAGCATTGGCATCTTAAGAGTGATGCATTTAAAGTGATCATTTTAAGTGATAAATATAGTTAGACTATAGTTTGACTAGAGGTGACTGGGGACTGCATCCTTTCTGCAAACTCTTATTCAAGGCAACAAACGGTGAGCTTATATGACCACACTTTGATCCCATGCTTGTTAACCTGTATATTTTAACCACCCCCCCTTTACAATTTATTTCACTGCAGCCTCTCCCAAAACTGACTGCACAAAAATAACTCCCACACCAACTCAGCCCACTGAAACCCAGAACTGACTCTAGCATTGCAATGCAGCAAAACATTTGACAAGGAACAGGCACACCCCTGATGTTTAGTCTGCACACACTCACAACAGCTCCATGCAGTACTGCCTACCTCTGGCACCATGAATCTGCTATGTATCTTAACTTTTTTCTTTCTCCTGGCCTCGTGGAGATGGTACTCCCTCTATACACTACAAACTCCTCCATCCTGGCCCACACCCAACATCACCATACACCCTGGACAACTCAAAAGCCTTTCACTATCTATGGAATGTTGGTGGAGAACTCTAAAAACCAGCACACCAACCACTGCTCACTCTAATAGCAAACACCACAAATCTACAACTTGCAAACAACTACCCAAATTTCTGCTCATACTATTACTCTCTTTAGCAGGTGATATTGAACCAAACCCAGGTCCTCCCATTTCAAATCTGTCCCATGCCCCTGAGAATTCCACCTTTAAATTCCAAAAAGGGCTATCTGTCGCCCATATAAATATTCGGAGCCTGCTGCCCAAACTGGATGAACTAAGGGCATGGTGCCTTATGCATAAACCCAAAGCCATCGTTCTCACAGAAACATGGCTTACCCATAAAACCCCTGATGCAAATATCGCCATTGAGGGATACTCCATTTTTAGGAGATATAGGTCAAAGAGAGGAGGAGGGGTGTTATTTTATATTGCAGACACATTACAATTTACACTGTTAAATTGCCCCCCAAGCCCACGCTCTTTTGAAATTCTAGTTGGCAAAATCTGCCTCCCCTTTTCTAAGCCCATCTTGCTCGCTGGCATCTACCGCCCCCCTAAAGCCCCTCTACAATCCCTGACTGATATCACCCAGTTTCTTGGCTCCATTTCCTCTCTGAACGAGAAGAGTGAGCTGCTAGTTCTTGGGGATTTCAACTTCAACTGGCTTGACGCTAAAAACCATAAAATCCAGATACAACTCAAGTCACTTAACCTATCACAACTCATTTCCCAACCCACATGGACAAACCTGAAATTGCATAACCATTCCTTGCTAGACTGGATTCTCTCCTCAAACCCCAGCAGAATCCAATCCTCTGGCATCCTTCCGGACATTTTCAGTGACCATGCAATAGTGTACTGTGTAAGGAAAATTAAAACTCCACATTCAAGCCCTAAAGTTCTCCTCACTAGAACATTTAAAAACTTTAACCCACAACAGTTTCTGGGTGACCTTACCAACTGCCCATGGCACAGAATCGATTTAATTCCCGACCCTGATTCTGCGCTCGACTATTTCCAATCCGAGTTCTTAAAACTCTGCGATACCCATGCTCCACTACGCAAAATAAGGGTACGGGGGGCCCATCTTCCATGGGTTACAACTGACCTTATTGCACTCTACCAGCTCAGAGATACCTTGTGGAAAAGCTACAAATTAACTGGCACTACCAAGGATCTCAATCACTACAGATGCCTGCGGAACATGTGCACAAGGCAAATAAGGCACGCAAAAGCACAATATTACTCTGACAATCTCCACCAAAATACATAAAAACCCAGCTAACTTCTGGAAGGTTATCAACAATATATTCCAGCCTCCTAACCATCAACAACCAAGTAATATCACTTAGGGGGATATTACTCTGACAAACCCCACTGACATTGCAAATGCATTCAATGATTACTTTGTGGGGTGTGCCACTAACTTATTAGCGAAACACAGCCCAAACCACAAACCTGAATCTCATCCTGGGAGTGCCCACATAGCCCCACCCCTTCCCAACACTGCCCACAATTTTCAATTTGGCCCAGTATCTGAAGAGGAGATTACACAAGCGCTCCTCAAACTAAAACTAAGCAGCCAATGCGGACCTGACTTGCTACAATCTAGGTTCCTACGACTTGGTGCCCCAGCCATTGCCAAACCAATTGCTTCCATAGTCAATTCTATCCTGTCTGCAGGCCATATCCCTAAGACCTGGAAAACTGCCAGAGTTGTCCCAATCTTCAAAAGTGGGGACAAAAACACTGTCTCAAACAACAGACCAATCTCACTTCTCCCAATTCTATCCAAAGTCATGGAAAAATGTGTCCACTCCCAATTAAACGACTACTACACCAAGACAAATTTCCCTAGCCAATTCCAATCTGGCTTTCATCCCAAACACTCCACCGTAACTACCCTGCTAAAAGTTTGCAAAGAAATCCAGTGTGGAATGGAACGGAAACAACTCACTGGTGCAGTATTCCTAGATTTTGCAAAGGCTCTTGATACAGTTGATCATGCTATCCTGCTTAACATACTACAGAGCTCTGGAATAGGGAAGCATGCTTTAAACTGGTTTCAGTCCTACCTATCAGGAAGATCCCAACATGTGTCCATCTCAGGCTCTAACTCCAAACCCCTGGATATCACTTGTGGTGTCCCGCAAGGCTCTGTTCTGGGGCCCCTACTCTTCTCAGTGTTCATTAATGATCTTCCCACAGCTTGTAAGGAAGCCTCAATACACATGTATGCAGATGACACAATCCTATATGCACACAGCCATAGCCTCCCTGACCTTCAACACATACTTCAGTCTGACTTTTTGTGACTCGAAAACTGGATTTCCCAAAACAAACTGTTTTTAAACACTGACAAGACTGTAACAATGGTATTTGGGACCAAGACTAAATTCTTAAAGCTTCCAGCGACTGGGCTCCAGATTAGAACCAACGCGAACACCACCCTAACACCTGTCACTAGTTTTAAATACCTGGGCTTATGGTTTGACTCCCACTTAACATTCGGAATGCACATTGATACCCTGACAACCAAGACCTATGCCAAACTAGGGGTACATTACAGGAACAAATCCTCCCTAAGTCTCCTGGTCAGAAAGCGTATCGCACAGCAGATGCTAATGCCAATTATTGACTATGGAGACACAGTATATGGCACGGCACCTTAAACCCACCTTAGCAAACTTGATACCCTCTACAATTCAATTTGTCGTTTTGTTCTCCAATGCAACTACAACACACATCACTGCGAAATGCTCAAAGAACTAGATTGGTCATCACTAGAGTCTAGGCGCAAAGTTCACCTTTCCTGTCTTGCCTTTAAATTCTTTATGGGCAAGCTACCCAGCTACCTGAACAAGCTCCTCACTCCTACCACATGCAGCACCTATCACCTGAGATCAGACTCCAAAAGACTGTTCATGGTGCCGAGACTCAACAAAGTATCCGGCCGTTCCTCCTTCTCTTACCGTGCACCCCAAAACTGGAACAACCTACCAGAGACTCTCACATCAACCACCAGTTTAAGTTCTTTCAAATCTAAGGCTGTCTCACATTTTAATCTGGTCTGTAACTGTTACATACGCCCATAACATATATTTTCTTTAACTGTGCATGCAATGTCTTGTATATAATGTATACCCTGTTCATTTATGTAACTGTATTTGTAACCATGTATTATTTGTCTTAACTCTGTGCCCAGGACATACTTGAAAACGAGAGGTAACTCTCAATGTATTACTTCCTGGTAAAATATTTTATAAATAAATAGGGAAGCGGAGCCGGAACCAGTGAGTGACGATCCCTTGACCAGCCCTGAAGACGCCCTGAAAATTGCCAGGCATGAATGTGATCTGCTCTGTGAAGAATTAGGAAGAGAGAGAAAAAATAATGCTGAGCTACAGAAGACTGTGCTCGCAATTTATTCTGCGGCCACGACCGAATTGGAGGATCTCAAGACTGAGCTAGATACAGCAAAGGCTACTATCTCCGCCATGGATGAAAAGCAGAGCCAATCTGTTGAAATGGTGGGTACGCTAAAGCGGAAGTATGAGGAGGCACTGAAGCAGATGACAGTCTTCCAGCAAGAGGTTCACACTCTTCGTATAGAGCTTGATGCCTCACATCATGAGACCAACAGCTGCCGCAGAGACCTGGAAGTTTCCAGAAAGGAACTACACAGTCTCACTGAAGAGCTGGACATTGCTAAAGAAACTATTGGTAATCTTGGTACAGTTCTCAAAGTTTCTCAGAAGGAGCTTCAGACCCTCAACCTAGAGAAGGAAGCCTCACTCCAGGAGATTGTCATTTTCAAAGCAAATGTGCGTAAATGGAAGGAGGACTGCAAAGAAGCCCTGAAGAATACAGAGACTGAAAAAGGAGAAAGTTCAAGATTAAAAAGAGAAAACTTAAAACTGAAAGAAGAAAATTTTCAGTTAACAGAAGAAGTCAAGGAAAAGTTTGACGCAGAGCACCGACTGCAGAACCAACTGCAAGGTCTGCGTACACACCTCCAGTATGCTGAGGAGAAGCAGCAAACGCTACAGGAAGAAAGACTGCAGGCTGCTAAAGAGGTACAAGCGCTGCAGGAACGTCTGAATACCCAGTACGTCCCCACAGAGCAGTATGAGGAGCTAAAGGCCACGCTGCATGTCTTCAGAGCATCGTTGGAAGCGGAGCTTCGATACCAGGTGACTCTGTATGAGAGGGAGCGTGAGAAGGCTCAAACTGGAGCAAGAGCTGGAGAGACAGAGAGACTGTTCCATTCTCTTGAGTCAGTACACCAAGGAGAAAACAGACACAGCGGCAACCTTGACGACAAAAATTACAGAGCTCCAGAATATGAAGGAGACTCTGATACAGATTCCTCCAATACGGAAAAATGTATTGGCTCTGCCCAAGCACCAGTATCCCACAGTAACTAATGCCCGTAAGGACAAGGGTACAGTGAGAGTTGGGGACTCCACGCAACTTCAAAACAAAATTACGAAGTTTGAGCCACCAAAGAAAGCACTAGCCAAACCTACAGCTGCCCAACAGGCAACAAACAGAGGTAGGAGTGCAGAATCAAAGCCAGAAGAATCCTTAGCTGAAGAAGCTGAACTGGCGACTCCGTGGTGTGGAGAAGCTGCAGAAAGACCACTTCAAGAGCAGAAAACTCTAAGGGCTAGTCCTAACTGCTCTACAACTGTTGCCATACACTTTGTCTACAAAAAGAGGAGTGCCCGACGCAACAGAAATCTCAAGACCGCGCACGCGATAAAAAGACTTTACGTGGAAAAAGTCCTCCTAGAGCGACTGAGGAGTGCTGATCTCAAGCATCTTCGGGAGGAGACAAAAATAAACTGGAGAAAGGGCTCCAATCCCAGCGGGACAGAGGGTTCTCTTCCTCCATCCACTCTCATTCAAGTCACAGAGATATCTAGAATGAGAGTGGAAGGATGGGCTTTGGC
This sequence comes from Ascaphus truei, assembly GCF_040206685.1. Lineage (NCBI taxonomy): Eukaryota > Metazoa > Chordata > Amphibia > Anura > Ascaphidae > Ascaphus > Ascaphus truei. The sequence continues at coordinate 2,417,609 of NC_134491.1, forward strand.
CGTGGTAAGCCCGAGCTTCCCACAAACAGGGGAGGTAAGTAACAGGGGACTTATCCCTGTTCAGTAATGTTCCTTTAATCTAGCAGTGTGGTAGTTAATTACTAAACATCACCTGCCTGATTAGATTGTTTACAAAAAGCCTGCCTTTGAGACAGGAAGTGACTCTCTTTAGCTCTGACTGAGAGCTGACCTTTGGAGAGACAGAGCAGAGGTTCTTGAGTCCCAGGAGAGACTGACTAAAAGAAACCCATATCTCTGGAGCTGACCAGTCTTGAGCTCTGCCAGCCACACAGCAGAGCTGATTGCAAGACACCAAATAAGACTTCTAAACCTGGATGCTGATATTTTTCTGTGCACGCACGGGTGCGGTTCCAGGAGAACAGAGAAGCTTACTCTACAGCAACTAAACAGATAAGACTTTCCTTATTAAGAGACTGCTTATATCTGCTTATTTTCATGTTATGTGTTTGGGCTGGGAGAAGCTTAACTAATGGAGATGTGAACTAATTGCAAGGATTTCACTAGAAATACTCCCAAGTGAATGGAAGCTTTGTTCCCCCCGTGTTTGGATAATTTCCTGATGAAAAGGAAAAGGCACAATAAAGCCTATTATAATTTCACATTATAAACGTCTCCAAATTGTATACCTCTGTGAACGCCCGTCTACACCCCCCCTTCAGGGGCGACCTCCAGGCGTCTATGACATGGCTTAGAGGGATTCCTACGATGGAATGCTTGAAGAAGTCGAGAGGCGTGAAGATCTCGGTAGGAAACCCATGAGCGTTCCTCAGGTCCGAACCCCCTCTAGTGGACCAGGTACTGTACTCCTCCTCTGGAGATCCTAGAATCCAGGATAGACTGAACCTCGTACTCCTGTTGACCTTGGATCAGACGAGTGAGAGGAGGAGAAGTGGTCCTGGAAAAACGAGGACTCTGAAATGCTGGTTTTAGCAAGGATATATTAAAGACGGGAGGAATCCTCAAAGAGGGTGGAAGTCGCAGGCGATAAGCCACTGGGTTAATCCTCCTGATCACGGAGAAGGGACCGAGGAACTTGGGTGACAGCTTCATAGTGGGAACCTTTAGTCGAATATTCCTGGATGAAAGCCATACCTTGTCTCCTGGAGAGAATTCTGGGACCTGGCATCGAAGGCGATCTGCGTGGAGTTTCTGTCTTCCCGTGGCCAACTTTAAGTTCTCCTGAATCCTGTTCCATAAGTCTCTCAACCGGGTGATACGTCTGTCAACCGCTGGTACCCCCGAGGATAAGGGGGAGGAGGGTAGACGGGATGGATGAAAACCATAATTTATGAAGAAGGGAGATTCTTGAGTAGAGTCATTACTAAGGGAGTTGAGGGCAAACTCGGCCCAAGGTAGCAGATCCAGAGGGGAATGAAACAGATAATGAACTAAATGGAATAGATGAGGATACAAGGTGGTATGGAGGTAGAATGGGGGCAAGTGCAAGTTTGACAAGCAGTGAGATACCCATAGTAAATACAGATAATACTAGAAAACTTCTAAAGACTAAACCAAGTGGGCGCAGAAAGGAAGGAGCAGATAAGATAATAGTACAGACTGAAAAAAAACTTAAATGCATGCTTTCTAATGCAAGAAGCCTGACAGATAAAATGGGGGAGCTTGAATTAATAGCTACAAGGGAGCATTACTGAAACATGGTGGGATGAAACTCATGACTGGACAATTAATTTAAAGGGGTATTCTCTTTTTCGGAAGGATCGAACAAATAGAAGGGGAGATGGAGTATGTCTATATGTTAAACCAGATCTAAAACCTATTATAAGGGATGATGTCTATGAAGGGAATGATGAAAATGTAGAGACCTTGTGGATAGAAATTAGCAGTGGAGGTAAAAGTATAAAGAAAATGTTTGTGGGAATATGCTATAAACCACCAAATATCTGTGAGATTGAGGAAGCTAAAATACATTTGCAAATGGAGAAGGCATCAAAACTGGGTCATGTTTACATAAGGGGGGATTTTAATTATCCAGACATAGACTGGGGCAATGAGATTAGCGGTACAACAAAAGGAAACAGGTTTTTGGGGTGCTTAAAGATAATTATATGACCCAAATTATTGAGGAACCAACCAGGAGAGGGGCAGTTCTGGATTTGGTCATATCAAACAATGTAGAAGTAATAAAAAATATTCAAGTCCTGGAACATTTGGGTAACAGTGATCATAACATGGTCTCATTTGAAATAAATTATCAAAAAACAGATTACTTGGGTTCAACAAAGACTTTAAACTTTAGAAAGGCAGATTTTAATAAACTGAGGTCTAATCTAGTAGTAATACAATGGGATGATGTTTTTGCAGGGAAAAATGTAGAAGATAAATGGGCAGTCTTTAAAACATTGTTAGAAAAGCACACTTATCAGTGTATACCCTTGGCTAAATAAACAGGTAGGGGAGGGAAATGGACAAGAAGAGGAAGGTGTTTAGATTCTTTAAGTCAGAAGGGACAGAGACATCGTATCAGAATTATAAGGAATGTAACAAAAATTGCAAAAGGGCAATTCAATTAGCAAAAATGGATAATGAAAAAAGGATTGCAATAGAAAGTAAGGTCAACCCTAAAAAGTTCTTTAAGTACCTTAATTACAAAAAAATGAGAAAAGAAAATATAGGACCCTTTCAGTGTGAGATGGGTAGGCAGATTATTGGAGATAAGGAAAAAGCAGAGGTATTAAACAAATTTTTTGCCTCTGTGTTTACCAGGGAAGAATCAAGTTCAATAGTAGCGCCACAGGAGGAAGCCACAACCTCCATATTAATGACCAATTGGTTAACTGAGGAAGAAGTTCATAAGCGACTTGAAAAAATTTAAGTAAATAAGGCACCTGGCCCCGATGGCATACATCCAAGAGTTCTCAAGGAGTTAAGCTCAGTAATAGCAAAAAACATTATATTTAATATTCAAGGACTCCATTTCCACAGGCTCAGTACCACAAGATTGGCGTAAATCAGATGTGGTGCCTATATTTAAAAAGGGAGCTAGTTCACACCCGGGGAATTACAGACCTGTAAGCCTGACTTCAATAGTAGGGAAACTATTTGAAGGTTTAATACGGGATAATATTCAGGAATACCTAATGGAAAACAAAATTATTAGTAATAGTCAACATGGATTTATGAAGGATAGATCTTGCCAAACTAACCTTATTTGTTTCTTTGAGGAGGTAAGTAGGAATTTAGACCAGGGTAATGCAGTTGATGTGGTCTACTTAGATTTTGCAAAGGCTTTTGATACGGTTTTACACAAGAGGCTGGTGTACAAAATAAAGAAAATTGGACTCAGTAATAATATATGCACCTGGATTGAAAACTGGTTAAAGGACAGACAACAGAGGGTTGTCATAAATGGAACTTTTTCAGGTTGGGCTAAAGTCGTGAGTGGAGTACCTCAAGGATCGGTACTGGGACCCCTGCTTTTTAACTTGTTTATTAATGACCTTGAGGTTGGGATCGAGAGCAAAGTCTCCATCTTTGCTGATGATACTAAATTGTGTAAGGTAATAGAATCAGAGCAGGATGTAATTTCTCTTCAGAAGGACTTGGAGAGACTGGAAACGGGCAGGTAAATGGCAAATGAGGTTTAATACAGATAAATGTAAGGTTATGCATTTGGGATGCAAGAATAAAAAGGCGACTTACAAATTAAATGGAGATATATTGGGGGAATCCTTGATGGAGAAGGATTTAGGAGTGCTTGTAGACAGCAGGCTTAGCAATAGTGCCCAATATCATGCAGTAGCTGCAAAGGCAAACAAGATCTTATCTTGCATCAAACGGGCAATGGATGGAAGGAAAGTAAACATAATTATGCCCCTTTACAAAGCATTAGTAAGACCACACCTTGAATATGGAGTACAATTTTGGGCACCAATCCTAAGAAAAGACATTATGGAACTAGAGAGAGAGTGCAGAGAAGAGCCACCAAATTAATAAAGGGGATGGACATTCTAACTTATGAGGAGAGGCTAGCTAAATTAGATTTATTTACATTAGAAAAGAGGCGTCTAAGAGGGGTTATGATAACTATATACAAATATATTCAGGGACAATACAAGGAGCTTTCAAAAGAACTATTCATCCCACGGGCAGTACAAAGGACTCGGGGCCATCCCTTAAGGTTGGAGGAAAAGAAATTTCACCAGCAACAAAGGAAAGGGTTCTTTACAGTAAGGGCAGTTAAAATGTGGAATTCATTACCCATGGAGACTGTGATGGCAGATACAATAGATTTGTTCAAAAAAGGTTGGACATCTTTTTAGATGGGAAAGGTATACAGGGATATACCAAATAAGTATACATGGGAAGGATGTTGATCCAGGGATTAATCCGATTGCCAATTCTTGGAGTCAGGAAGGAATTAATTTTTCCCCTTAATGGGGTTTTTTGTTTGCCTTCCTCTGGATCAATAAGTAAGTATAGATATAGAATAAAGTATCTGTTGTCTAAATTTAGCATAGGTTGAACTTGATGGACGTATATGTCTTTTTTCAACCTCATCTATTATGTAACTTTGTAACCCAGTCGTCCTGTGTATCGGTAACGAAACATCGAAGGTATTGTTCCAGGTTCTGATTGGCTCTCTCCGTCTGCCCATTGGTCTGTGGGTGGTATCCTGAGGAGAATTGTAATGAAATGCCCAATTTTAGTGAAAAGGCTCGCCCAAATTTTGAAACAAATTGAGACCCCCTGTCCGAAACGATGGTTGAAGGTACTCCGTGGAGACGAAAGATTTCCTGGATGAAAACATCCGGGAGCCTGGGAGAATTCGGAAGACCCCTCAAGGGAACAAGATGCGTCTTCTTGGAAAAGCGATCAATGACCACGAGAATGGTATTCATCCCTTTGGAAGTTTGGAGGTCCACGATAAAATCCATAGAAATATGGTTCCAAGGGCGATCTGGGATGGGTAATGGAAGAAGGAGGCCTGCTGGTTTGACCCGAGGTACTTTGTTGTGGACACATGTGCCACATGCCTTCACAAACTCCTCCACATCTTTAGACATCCCTGGCCACCAGAAGGTTCGTTGGATGAGGTCGTTGGTATTCCGTATCCCTGGGTGTCCTGCAGATTTAGAGGAATGGCACCACTCGAGGACTCTCTTGCGATGTTGCAGTGTGGTGTAGAGTCTTCCCTCCGGGACCTTAAGCCCCAAGGGTGCCTCAGATTGCTCGGATCGGATCTTGTCCATGACGTCAAAGGAGTTGGTGGATACGATAAATTTGGGAGGGATTATCGTCTCAAGCCGTTCTTCCGACCTATCCTGTGCAAGGAACTGTCGTGACAAGGCATCTGCTTTCAGGTTCTTGGAACCAGGGATGAAAGAGATGAAATAATTGAAGCGGGAGAAGAATAACGCCCAGCGGGCTTGTCGGGCGCTCAGTCGACGTGCCCCTTCTAAATACAGCAGGTTTTTATGGTCAGTGAGGATGGTTATGGGAGTTTCTGTGCCTTCTAAGAGGTGTCTCCATTCCTCTAATGCCAACTTGATTGCCAAGAGCTCCCGGTTACCGACATTCCGTTCTGCGGAAGAAAATTTCTTTGAAAAGAAGGCACAAGGGTGTAATCTGGCTAAGGGCGAAGTCCTTTGGGACAAAATGATGCCAGCCCCGACGTCAGAGGCATCCACTTCCAGGGTAAATGGAAGTTTAGGATCTGGGTGGGTGAGGATAGAGGCGGACACGAAAGCCTTCTTGAGAAGATTGAATGCTTGAATGGCGGTTCCGGACCATGATGAGGGATCTGCAACTTTTTTAGTTAGAGCAGTGATAGGAGATACGGTGGTGGAAAAATTGAGAATGAAGCGACGGTAGTAGTTAGCGAAACCTAGAAAACGTTGCACAGCCTTAAGGGTGGTTGGTCGGGGCCAGTCCAGAATAGCCTTTAGTTTCACTGGATCCATAGTGAACCCGGAGTCAGAGATAATGTATCCCAGGAACGCCACAGACGTCAGATGGAATTGACATTTCTCCAATTTCGCAAAGAGATGGTTCTCCCGGAGGCGTAACAGCACCTGCTGAACATGTTGAATGTGCTCTTGGACGGATTTAGAAAAGATTAGGATGTCGTCTAGGTAGACGATGAGAAATTTGTTAAGAATGTCCCGGAACATTTCATTGACGAAGTCCTGAAAGACTGCTGGCGCGTTGCACAGGCCAAACGGCATAACCAGGTATTCATAATGGCCGTCATGGGTGTTAAACGCAGTCTTCCACTCATCCCCCTCGCGTATCCTTACCAAATTGTAAGCGCCCTGTAAGTCCAATTTAGAAAAAATGGTTGCTCCTTGAAGGCGATCAAACAGCTCCGAAATCAAAGGCAGTGGGTAGTGGTTCTTGCGCGTGATTTTATTCAAGCCCCGGTAATCGATGCATGGGCGAAGAGACCCATCCTTCTTCTTTACAAAGAAGAAACCCGCTCCGACTGGGGAAGAAGATTTTCGGATGAAACCCCTCTCCAAATTCTCCGCAATGTAAGTGTTCATGGCTTTAGTCTCCGGGAGAGAGAGTGGGTAGGATCGCCCCCTGGGAAGAACTGCCCCGGGCAGCAGGTCGATCGGACAGTCGAAAGGTTGGTGCGGAGGTAGAACCTCGGATCGTGCTTTGTCGAACACATCGCAGAATTCCAAATATACTGTGGGCAAGGAGTTGACCTCCTCTGGCAAGGTACACAAACCTCCTACCTTCTGGAACAGCCTGGTACAGGTTTTGGCACATATAGCACCCCACTGGATGGGTTCCCGGTTGGTCCAGTCGATGTGAGGATTATGAACTTGGAGCCAAGGAAGGCCCAGAATCAACTCGACGGAGGGAGCGTGGATGACATCGAGGTTAATGGTCTCCGTATGAGCCCCGACGAACTGCAGTAGGAGAGGCACCGTCTGTAGCATGATGAAGGCCAGCTGTAGAGGTCGGCCATCAATGGCCTCCAAGCCCACTGGAATCCTCTTGCTGGTAAGTTGAATATTGTTCCGTCTTGCAAAGGCTTGATCGATGAAATTGCCTGCGGAGCTGGAGTCCACGAATGCCAGTGCTTGAGTATGAAACCCCTCTCCAGACAGCGTCACTGGCAGCAGGATCCTGGTGGGAAGGACATCCTTGATGATAGGGGAGAGAGGCAGTGTTCCCAACGAGACTCCCCAGGATCTCATTGGGATTTGGCGTTTCCCGGCTTGTGGGGACACTGGAGCACCAAGTGACCAGAATTGCCACAGTACATACAGAGACCTGCACTGCGCCGGCGTTGTTTTTCAGCAGAGGATAGCTTATTCCCTCCCAATTGCATTGGTTCCGGGACGTCCAAAGACGGAGGTGTTGGAGACACTAACGATGGGACGGGAGACCGTTGACGGTGACGAGAACGTTCAGTCCTCCGCTCCTGTAGACGCTGGTCCACCCGAATGCAAAGGGCGATCAAATCCTCTAGGTCAGTAGGACGTTCCCGCGCCGCAAGCTCATCCTTTAGGGGCTCCGACAGACCCTGCCAAAACGCCGAAGATAGTGCTTCATTGTTCCACCCCGTCTCGGCAGCAACGGTGAGGAACTCCATAGCGTACCGGGCGACGGAACGATCTGCCTGGGTTATGTGGAAGAGGGAGGAAACTGCCGTTAACTGCCGTCCAGGTGTGTCAAAGACCCTTCGGAACTCACAGGCGAAGAGGTCGATGTCCTGTGTGATGGGAGATTGTTATTCCCAAATGGGGGAGGCCCAGGCCAGCGCCTCGTCGGAGAGAAGAGCCACGATATAGGCGACCTTAGAGGTTGAGGATACAAAACGAGAGGGTGAGAGTTGGAATTGAATGAAACATTGATTAAGGAAGCCCCTACATTCTTGGGGGTCCCCAGCGTAGCGGTTGGGGGTCAGAATTCGGGGTTCCATAGCAGACGGAGGAGTTGCGGAGGACGTTGAGGCCAGTGGTGAAGGTCCCAGACTGGAAGCTCGGGCTTGAACGGTAAGGGAATGAAGGCCCTGCTGAAGCAAATCCATCCGCCTATCATTTTGTTCCAGATATGTCTCTAGCCTGACGAAGAGATTAGAGTGGGAAGTTAAAGTACGCTCCACCTCAGCGGGGTCCATGTTTGTTGGGTTGAGCATAATGTCAGGTCGAGCTCACCACAAACGAGGCGGGACCATGGTGCTGAGGTGGGAAAGGATATAACGCCACCCACAGCCACGAGGGCACGTCTTGAGAGTAGAATGGTCTGGGTGTCCGAGTCGGGGCAGGAGAGGTACGGATGGTAGTGGATGCTGTTAGCCAAGTCCGGGGTTAGAGAGAGAGAGACGTAATTGTTTTACCGTTTGCCGAGTTCGGGGTGCCAGAGGTGCGGAGAGTCGTATTGCCGTATGCCAAGTTCGGGGTGCCAGAGGTGCGGAGAGTCGTATTGCCGTATGCCAAGTTCGGGATGCCAGAGGTACGGAGAGTCAAAGAGGAAGCCGGTTCGGTACACGAGGAAGACTGCAAAACAAGACAAGACAGGACTAGGGAGGCAGAGAGTAATGAGAACAACTGGTTCTATGCTCAGCCGACGAGCCAGTGAAACCGCAGGGTATATATAGGTGAGAGAATCCAATGGCAGAGTAGCAAGGTGGGGGGGGGTGTGGATGGGCCAGGCTGTGACAGGGATAGATCCAGAAGGGCTCCTGGAGATGGGGCTATAGAGCCCAGTAGTAAGGCTGCATTTGATCGCAGCATAGGAAAGTGGTAGTGTGCCTTTAAGAGGCTTGTGCGCCTCCGTGTGGCCACGCCGCCATGTGGCCGCGCCTGTGGCCGCGTGACCAGGCACGCGCCCAGACCCGGCACCAGAAGAGGAACGCCGACGTGAGCGGGCGTGCCCAGGTGAGACGGCAATCGGCGTCCTGGAGGGAGGATCTCTGCGAGGTGCAGGAGGACCCGGCGGAACTGCGGGTGAGTGGGGAGCACGCCGAGGGCGGCGTGACTCCCAGATCGTTACACCACCACGCCCCCCATGAAAATTCTCCCACCCTCCCTGGGGGGCGCACCCCCCCACTTTGCGTACCGCTGCCGTATACAATATATATATATAATGAAAATATTACTGTATGCTCATTTGCATGTCTTAGACAGGTCTGCAACCCCGCCTTTCACCATTATCACCCAGCACACAGCACATCCACTGCAGCAAGGGATTCTGGGAAATGACATGCAAATGAGCACACAGTGCCACTTTTTGCTTCAAAACCATTTCAAACATGGTTCCCTATAGGCTTAAGCTTGCTGCATGGTCACAGCTTTGAGCACAGCCAGGGTTAAGATGCATAGCCAGTAAACCCTATATATATATATAAATAAATCAGTATGACAAAGAAAAATGTGCAGGTGGGATCTTCTGCTTTACAAACTACAGCTGAACCCTGTTATAACGCGGTGCTCAGGGTCCACATAATGAGACCGCGTTATAACCGGGATCGTGGAGAAAAAAAGGCCGCCTACGGCGCGCAGTCCGGTGCTCCCCTTCCTATTCTTCCCTCTATACCCCGATCTGCTCCTGCCAGGCTTTGCGTGACCTCCTCCAGACTGGGGTTTCCCATCAAGGCAGCAGCGCAGGATCAATAGCCATTACCTTCCCACCCCCCACTTCCCCCCTGGTGGCAGAGTCTGAGGTGGCTTAGTCTGAGAGCCAGCACGGAACCCAGTGGAGTTCGCGGTGATGCGGGCAACTCGGAGGCTGGTGCCATGGACACTCACAGCAAGGACTTATACCAGGCAATGCGGACTGGTCCCGGATCTTCAAAGATAAGGGTGCAGGTTCATGTTCGGGGGGGGGGGGCACTTTCTAGATTCCATTTGCAAGGCTAATATTTACACTACTAAAAAGGGGGAAATGTCACATGGTTCAGCGGAGATAGAACATTATCAAGTGTTATTCTGCATGTCCCATCCAGGCTTCTCCTCAAGCCTGTTCTAGTCTCCTAGCCTGCGCTCTTTGTTTAACCATTTCACTGCAACACAAAAATAAAACTATATGCAATGCAACATGTTGCAGACCCCCGGGCAGTGGAAACTGCTCCTGTTCATATGCTTGTTCTAGAGTAGTTGTAAAAAATGAATGAATGAGCGCAAAGAAGCACTATTTGAATGAAATATCCCAATTCCTAATGTGTATACTAAGCACAGTAGCGAGTATAAAAAATAGCAGTAATACAAAAAGTTGTGATACAGTACAAAGGGAATAATACAACTCTCTGGGGTCAGATGCTGTTCCTAAAGGGAATTTTCCCAACTCCCTCCAACAGATGTCAAAAGAAGTGTGTGTGTGTGTATGTGGTGTAGGAAGACGGACATTCCTCTCGGCAAATACTGAAAGTTTGCAAAAAAATTGGGAGACACGATCACACCACATTAGAGGCGGATCTGTGCTGTAGCGGATTGCGCTATAATAGGGTTGAGCTGTATTTTGTGTCGGTGTAAAGCTCAGGCACCCAGTTTTGGAACTGTATAGAGCAGAAATGGCCAACTCCAGTCCTTAAAAGCCACCAACAGGTCAGGTTTCAGGATATCCCTGCTGCAGAACATCCCTGCAATCAGTAGCCCAATCGAAGAATGCACCACTTGTGCTGAGCGGGGATATCCTGAAAAACCTGACCTGTTGGTTGCCCTTAAGGACTGGAATTGGCCACTCCTTGTATAGACCCCTGACACACATATTGGGCATTTGTGAATTCCAAAGCTCTTTTGGTATGCTGCAAGTAACTTGCTATTTCTTTCACTCACAAAAGATAGGTTTACTGATATTTCCATTAATAACCTTGACAGTGATTCCCCATTCGGAGAGCGTACAATCCATTTTCCCATTCCGAAGTCATAATTATTTTCTAAAAAAGAAATAGCATCACTCAAAGTTTAACAGCTGTTAAAACCAATTTGCATGTTTCTCGCAATTGTTAAAATCTTTAGCTAACACTTGTCAGGAAAAAAATAAATCTATGCACTGGACTGTAATTATGATAATTAGTCAGAAAATGATGTTATCTATTACCTTATTGAAGGCCTGCGTTGCTGGTATGCCCTGTTGTGCATTACATTAACTAATCTCTTCCAGCAGTTGAGGGGTTACAGCTCTGCGTGCTCACTGGGAAATGGTTTAGCCCATCTGGTAAATGAAAATGGTGCACTGCATAATAATACAGAGAGCCTATAAATACATTCAGTCAATCTGAATTCCCTTAGAGAAATATGTATGTCAGGTACCCACAAGGCACAGAGCTGGCTGTAAGTCCCAACCTTAGATATAAACACATATAGCAGGGCGCAAAAAAGAAAAGAAACACACTATTAGTATAAAATTAAACGTAATTAATATTTATAATATGCATATAGTAAAACTTACATAAAATAGGATCACAATCAATCCAAACATCACTGTGGGAGCTTGAAGGAGGGGTAGATGAGAGCGTGTATGCCAACACAATAGCAGGGTCCCAAAAATGCCAGATAATCCGGTGGCAAAGATTCTTCCGGCTCAATAATCAAACCCCTTCACCTCGCGCTCAAACACTGCAGGGAAGTAAAAAACACAGCTGCCCGGAGGAGGAACGTAATGACGCTTCCTCTCTGCTGCGTGTGACGTCACCTCTACGCGTTTCGCGTCATACAACGCTTCATCAGGAGGTATGATTGACAACATGGACGTCCAGTTACAATACAGAAAAGCTGAATAAATACACCAATCGGGGTCGTTCATTCTCCTAATCACATTATAGGCTACCATACCTATTCAATCAGTGTTAAAACGGAACATCACATAACACTCTTACATAATAATAACAACTTAGGTAAACATAAAAAAGAGAAGAACGTGGAGTGGCGGCAGCGGAGGGTCCCTTTGTGGCTAAACGCCGGCGGAGACTTGGTCGCGGTGAGACGGATATGACCAAATATCCCATTCCGCAGAGCTGGGCACGGTCTGCCATGCTGGTTTTGTGCCACTTGACCATGCTGATCTCTACAAAAGTTATTTCTTTCTCTGTCAGGCCCATGTTTACTAAAGGGTGCTAAACTTTAATGAATGGGAGCTGGAAAGGTGCTAAAGCTTAGCACCCTTTAGTGAATACGGGCCTGAATGTTTTGGGGTTAGCAGAAATAGGATTCAAAAATTAATCTTAGGAGAAGAAACATGACATGGCTTGAGGTGTGTATTCATATGTCATATTTCTTATACGGGGGTAAGTAGAGTGGAGATACTGAGGCTCCTTTTAGTATGTTTACCCCCTCATTAATGACAGGTGTACGTACAATGTGTACACACAAAGGGGAAACACTTTACCAAAAACAGTCTGCTCAATATTGTTGTGTGTGTTCTAAAATCCCTTTACAGCATACTGCGATTTTTGCCCGAGCACTTACCTGCATATAACACCAAAATAACGAGTCCTGCATTGTTCTGCATAAGTACAGCTATACATGGTGTAGCAATACTGCCCTGGTGAATTGTGTTGCACCCTAAGCAGCTCTTGAATACAAGTGTGGGGGAAAGTGTTCTGCATTGTAAAAGTCAGAGTTACATCCAATGTTTCGGTGCACATGCACCTTCATCAGGGGAACAAATAATAACAAATAACACCCTTAAATAGCGTCCATAACCCAACACCCACCCAGCCATGTTAAAAAAAATGTTAACTGTGTCAGGACACAGATGTATATCTGTGTGTGTATATATATATTATTGGTATAGTTTATTTGTAATTCGCCATTACATTCCACAGACAAGCACAAAAGTATATAAAAGGTAACGAGGGTCCTGATCCTTAGAGATCACACCCTAGAGGGAGTAAGGGGAAATGTTGAAACAAAAGGTAACGTGGCTGTTCATTGTGGGACAGAGTATGTCTCAGGGCGGTGTATGGTTCAGACGCACAGCTGATCCCATTGAGGTTTGGGGGTGATGATGTCAGGGGGTTTGTCCAGCCGTACAGCTGGCCCCAATAGGGTTGGAGGTGTAGTGGTGGATGTTAGGAGGATGCCAGATAGACTTCCTTAAAAAGGTGAGTTTTCAGGGAGTTTTTAAATGTCTGAAAGCTGGGGAGAGTCTGATGGTGCGTGGTAGGGAATTGCAGAGAGCGGGGGCAGCACGGGAGAAGTCTTGTAAGCGGGAGTGACAGGAGGTAATGAGGCAAAAGGAAAGGTGGATGTCATGGGAAGGGTGGAGGGGGCGTTTAGGTGGTATATTTGAGGATGAGGACTGAGATGGAAGGGAGATGGGCAGCGTTGTTGAGAGCTTTATAAGTCAGAATTGGGGTTTCACATTTTATTCTAGAGGATATGGGAAGCCAGTGTAGGGATTTTCGCAGTGGAGCAGCAGAAGTGGAGCGGTGAGTGAGGTAGATGAGTCTGGCAGCAGCAGTTTGGATCTATTGGACAGATGGATAAGGGGAATGCCAGCTAGGAGAAGGCTGCAGTAGTCACTGTGGGACAAGATGAGTGAATGAATAGGATTTTAGTTGCGTCATGAGTGAGAAAAGGGCGTGTCCTAGTGATATGTTGGATACTTAGTGAGGGAGTAAATGAGGAATGAGGGAGACGACAAAGTCAAAGATGACGCATAGGCAGCGGGCTTGGGGTGTTAGTGAGATTGTGGTTTTATTGACAATGATGGAGAGTTTAGGTATAGGAGTGGTAGTGGAATGGGCAACGAATTCTATTTTGGACATGTTAAGCTTCAGGTAACAGTGGGACATCCAGGAGGAGATTGCGGAGACTGTTGGTGACACGGGACAAGAGAGAGGGGGAGAGGTCAGGGGAGCAGAGGTAAACTTGGGTGTCATCTGCATAGAAATGATACTGAAAGCGAAAAAATTGTATTAGTTCACTAAGAGAAGAGGTATAGAGTGAAAATAGCAGAGGGCCAAGGACAGAGAAAGAAATAATTGTGTCGGCGCTTACTTAATGCATAGTGTCCAAATAGTGAAAAAAACGTAAATAAAACAGTAGTAAAGTGACTTGAAAATATTAAAGTGAACTGTGATCAATTAGTGAATATATACAGTACCGACCAAGTTTATTCTAATACGGCTAGAGCCGCAAGCCGCGAGGTTTCCCGGCTTTGATGGCGAATCCCCTCGGCGTGCCGCGCGTCACCGATGCGCGGTCACGCTTCATCGGGAGCGTGCGTGCCCAGGGCTCCCCGAAGGGAGCCCTGGTGTCCCGCGATGTGGGGGGTGCGGTGGGGGGCTTCGGGGGACCCGGAGAGGGGAGGGGGGTGCCTCGATCGGAGGACCGATCCTCCGAGGCTACAGCGCGCGCACGGGACACCTCGGCGCGCGCCCGGTATCTGTCGCGGCCGAGACCGGGTAAATGTTAGAATAAACTCGGCCGCGACAGCATGGTGACTTTTAAGTCTACAATAAAAATCCTTTACACCACCCAGTGTATAGTGCTAATTGAAAAGCTGCTCAGAAAACCCTTTAACAGACTGTTCTCTAGTCTCTTGGATCCAAATGTTCTTCAAAAGTTCAGGGGAGCGCCAGTGTTCACATCAACGTCATGAAAGAAACAATAGAAGCGACATAGTATAGTACAATTTCAACCAGATTAATTGTTTTTTCAGTGAAGAATAGTTTCACTCACACTTTCCTCCTTTTAAATAAAGCAGTACAGAGACACTTCTCTCTCCGAATAGAGCAATGGATCAGGAACTCCGCATATGAAAACCCCTTTTGTTAATGACTTCTTCCCATCCGTGGTTAGTGCACCCAGGAAAATACTAATTGCGCCGTATATCTCAAATTGTATTAAAAAATAGAACAATAAAAGCATATGGATGTGCACTCACATTTGGTACATAATAGCAATTCGTGGTACGAAATCCCGACTTTCCTCTATGCGTATTAACCGGTTCACAAGCTATGAAGCTCACTTCCGCGTCTCGGCTCTCGTCTACGCCTTCAGGAAAAAGTCGTACCGACGAAACGCGTTGAATCAGTGTTCAGTGCTCATTCGTGACGCGAAGTCCTGGCAGCCGGAAATTCCTCTACACAGCCCTTCCGCCCTCAACTTCACTCAGCTGGAGGTGACGTAGACGAGAGCCGAGACGCGGAAGTGAGCTTCATAGCGTGTGTACCGGTTAATACGCATAGAGGAAAGTCGGGATTTCGAACCACGAATTGCTCTTATGTACCAAATGTGAGTGCACATCCATATGCTTTTATTGTTCTATTTTTTAATACAATTTGAGATATACGGCGCAATTAGTATTTTCCATTATTTTCCTGGGTACACTAACCACGGATGGGAAGAAGTCATTAACAAAAGGGGTTTTCATATGCGGAGTTCCTGATCCATTGCTCTATTCGGAGAGAGAAGTACCTCTGTACTGCTTTATTGAAAAGGAGAAATGTGTGAGTGGAACTATTCTTCACTTAAACAACAATGAATCTGGTTGAAATTGTACTACACTATGTCGCTTCTTTTGTTTCTTTCATGACGTTGATGTGAACACTGGCGCTCCCCTGGCCAAGGACAGAGCCTTGTGGGACCCAGACAAAAAGAGGGAGTCAAGAGGAGGAGGAGACACCAGAGGGAAACATTGAAAGAGCGGTTGGATAAATACGATGTGAATCAGGAGAACGCTGCGTTACGGAGACCAGTGGAGTTGAGTGTGCAGGAGAAGGCTGCGTCATGGAGATCAGTGGAGTTGAGTGTGCAGGAGAAGTATGCGTCATGGAGATCAGTGGAGTTGAGTGTGCAGGAGAAGGGGGAGATCAACATTGTCGAAGGCAGCAGAGCGAAAGTGGTATATATAACTAACCAAATCCTACATAAATAATATCTAAACCGCACTCTGTTGCATGCATTTGTCAGTACCAGCGTTTTGGATTCTCTCACGACATCCTTGTGCCTCCTATTAACTCCATATGTGTGTAAGGAGTGATAGGCAACCGCCTGTTACAAATAGTGCCTGGAGAAAGGGGGAACAAACAAAGTACAAAAGATTGAACCTTTGGGCCCAATACATATAAACAGAGCATACACCAGTCACACTGAGACCCCTTTCACCTACAACCCCACATATACATGGTGGTTTGTCGCAGTGGCGCTCCAACATTAATAACCAATATCTTGCCCGGGTGCTCACTTTGAGGGTGGATAGAAGTCAAAAATAGAGTGACTGGCACACACAAGACTTGTGAAAAAACCTACCTATGTTTTATTTTGGGATTATCGATGTTTCGGTCCTATCCAGGACCTTCATCCAGCACATCGAGATAGGACCCAAATGCAGATAATGCCAAATAAAACATAAGTATGTTTTTTTTCACAAGTCCTGTGAGTGCCAGTCATTCTCTATTTTTGACTTATATCCTGTATATGTATGAAATTACACAGTGCTTATATTTGCGGATTAGCACATCCCTAGTCACAGCCACGTCCCAACTTTTTTCCATTCCACTTTATAATGTGGAAGGCATTAGCAGAGTGTGTATACATTTATGTTAATCATACACTCCATCCAGGATTCTTCTATCAATATGAAATGTTATGTGCTCACTGGGTTGGCGCATCTCATATTGTTATGTGAAATATACAAAATAATGTGTCTAACTATGCCATTTATGCTTTTGAAAGAAAAAGCAAATTACTTACCGAAAAGAATGGCATTTGCATGGCTGTGTGTCAGCTTTTCAAGCCTTTCCCTACTACAAAACATTGCTTTTCCCACTTAGAAAATGCATCCTCCCATCACTCATAAACCATTTCAAAGCACTTTATGAGTCTACGGAGCAAAATGTACTTATCTTGCATTGGCAGTGTCCCAGCTGTTACGAAATTGCTATTGTCCTAATACTTACAAGGCAATTTTAGCATCAGTTAATAATTTTACAGGATAGATAACTTCTTCTGGGGTTTTTTTTTTTTTTTTTTAAATGACAGGCATTAAACAATAGCAACTTGGCATTTCTTGAAGCAGTTGCTGACAGCTCAAGAGATGAAAGGGATTTTAATGTATAGTTTACGTGGTTATATTCTCTCTGTGACAATTCGTATGCAAGAAGGTGGAAAAAATCCTTTTAAACACTTGGACTATAGAATACAACACATTTACCTTTTTAGAGATATTCTGTATAAGTCTCATTTAGGAAGTAATGTCACAAATTTGCATTCACAGATACTGGTTGACAAGAAAGGGAATTTATCAGGCAGAGAAAAATCTGAGTATCCTTTAATGGTAGGGTAAGTGAAACGGAAAATACATATCTCTTTATTATACCTAAAGCACAAAGGAATACGTGGACATATATTATATTTCATATACCTGATCATGCAAATTTTCTAGGTAGTGAGGCAAATTCGTTTGTCATTTTTGTGAATGATTATACAGTATATCTTCAGTCACCAGTGAGGATCTGAAGAGTTGAGAACAAGCAATTGTAAGATTGCTATGAATAGAAGGAGTTACATATGTGTATGCACCATTTATTACCATGTAATATCTGCTGCCATGCAAACATACTGGTCCATTCGATGTGGAAAAAAGGTATGAAGAAAACACACAAATACACAAACACACAAATACACAAACACACAAATACATGCACAAACACACAAATACACAAACACACAAATACACAAACACACAAATACATGCACAAACATACAAATACACAAACACACAAATA
Organism: Ascaphus truei; assembly: GCF_040206685.1. NCBI lineage: Eukaryota > Metazoa > Chordata > Amphibia > Anura > Ascaphidae > Ascaphus > Ascaphus truei. The sequence continues at coordinate 2,435,283 of NC_134491.1, forward strand.
CACAAACACACAAATACACAAACACACAAATACATGCACAAACACACAAATACACAAACGCACAACACACAAATACATGCACAAACACACAAATACACAAACACACAAATATTTGTCAATTTCTAATGAGGCCGATAGCCTCTGTACCCTTCTCCCGTAGCTCCTTGTTCCTGGAATTCTCATAGGAAAGAGTTACAAACACCCAAAAAGTTTCTGCACTGGTGTTTCGGTGTATCAGCTGTGAATGAAATTATAGCAATAAATGGCAGAGTATCAATTTCCTGCCAGTGAAAAGAATGTTATCTCTGCAAACATCATCGGTGGAGCTTTAGCCTCTTACACGCTGTGTGATTTTGGGCAAATCCCTTCCTTTGCCTCAGTTTCTCAACCTGTACTTTATTAATAATAATAATAACAACAACAACATAATTGGCCCTATTATATTCTTGTATCCCATTGTCCTCACTTTTACAGGGTGCCATGCAGAAGAGAGCTCCAGGTATGTGTGCTCAGAATTGTACCCAATGTGCTTAAGAACAGTGGTTTCCAGCCTTTTTTCGGTTAAAGAACCGTATGTGAAATTCTGAGGAACTCCGACTCTCTCTAATACCATGTCTGAGATCAGATACATTGTAAGGAACCCCAACCCTCTCTAATAGCGTGTCTGAAATCAGATGATTGTAAGGAAGCCCAACCCTCTCTAATAGCGTGTCTGAAATCAGATGATTGTAAGGAACCCCAACTCTCTAATAGCGTGTCTGAGATCAGATATATTGTAAGGAAGCCCAACCCTCTCTAGTAGCGTGTCTGAGATCAGATGCATTGTAAGGAACCCCAACCCTCTCTAATAGCGCGTCTGAAATCAGATGATTGTAAGGAACCCCAACCCTCTCTAATAGCGTGTCTGAGATCAGATGTATTGTAAGGGTCCCCAACCCTCTCTAATAGCACGTCTGAGATCAGATGCATTGTAAGGAACCCCAACCCTCTCTAATAGCGCGTCTGAGATCAGATGCATTGTAAGGAACCCCAACCCTCTCTAATAGTGCGTCTGAGATCAGATACATTGTAAGGAAGCCCAACCCTCTCTAGTAGCGTGTCTGAAATCATATGATTGTAAGGAACCCCAACTCTCTCTAATAGCGTGTCTGAGATCAGATGCATTGTAAGGAACCCCAACTCTCTCTAATAGCGTGTCTGAAATCAGATGATTGTAAGGAACCCCAACTCTCATTAATAGCGTGTCTGAGATCAGATGCATTGTAAGGAACCCCAACTCTCTCTAATAGCGTGTCTGAAATCAGATGATTGTAAGGAACCCCAACTCTCTAATAGCGTGTCTGAGATCAGATATATTGTAAGGAAGCCCAACCCTCTCTAATAGCGTGTCTGAAATCAGATGATTGTAAGGAACCCCAACTCTCTCTAATATCGTGTCTGAGATCAGATATATTGTAAGGAACCCCAACTCTCTCTAATAGCGCGTCAGAGATGAGATGTATTGTAAGGAACCCCAACCCTCTCTAATAGCGCGTCTGAGATCAGATGCACTGTAAGGAACTCCTGTGACAGTAGGGGTAAATATGGCTGCTGATAATACATCTCAAGCCTGCCATTACCCCTACCTGTCAATAATACAGTGTATTATATGATGTATGTTATATATGTATTATAGCTGTATTGTAAACCTAGTTCCAGCACCTCAGGGACCATGGGTTAATGTGGTTGCAGGAGAAATGTTGCAAAACTGTCTGTGACCATTTCCTGTAGCAGTTTGTATGGTGCTCTTTATAATGTTGCGTTTCTATCCACCAATCAGGGGCTGGGCACGCAGACAGCACCTGGCCCTGAATGTTTCTAAATGATGTTTTAAGTGTATAAAAACTTAGTCTTAGTTCCGAGACTCCTAGCTAGATTAAACTCCAGTTCTGGTGGTGATTGCAAGGTGTAGATACAGGGCTCAAGTGCTTGCCCCAAGCCTGAAAAACAATCAATGTAGGCACTGTGCAAGAAGGTAGATAACAGGGGAATTCTCTGCAAGGAGGTCCCTGCAACTAGAACTGTTGATATTCCCAGTTTTCCCCAGTTGTGAGTATGTGTGGTATCTGTTTATTTGTACAGTTGTGGATACTGTTTTCCAATAAATTAATTTTATAAATTCTTGTGTTTATGTCTGGCGATATTGATCCCTGGTATTAGTCCTGCTCTCCCGTGACAACCCCAAGCCTTTAATAGTGCGTCTGAGATCAGATGCATTGTAAGGAGCCACAACCTTCTCTAATAGCGCGTCTGAGATCAGATGCATTATAAGGAACCCCAACTCTAATAGCGCGTCTGAGATCAGATGCCTTGTAAGGAACCACAACCCTCTCTAATAGCACGTCTGAGATCAGATACATGGTAAGGATCGCTACACACAGAGGGAACTCCCGCACCGCCACAATATAAACCACATTGAGGTGCTTACTAGGTAAAGGATTGATGTATACAAAAGAAAAGGAAACCTAGTATATCAGCACTCTATCAAGCTAAATGTATAATTATTTAATTAAAATACTTTATTGGTGAACAATTAATAAAAAAATGGGCTTTAAAATAAGAAAGTGTGTCAAACAGCACGTGACTGTGATCATTCGTAACTTAACTAAGGGTACTTAAGTAGTGTATACATATGGAGATCCTTGATAGATATTTAGGATCTGGTGCTATGTATTTGGCCTCCTATAGATATGGAGATAAGTCCGTGATGTACCCACCACACAGAATGTCAGTCCTAATGTACATGTATATACTTAGAGCGTGTATAGATAAGCGCTCTGAATCAATGGTGACACATATGTGGTGTATATGTATAACATCTAAGCAAGGCAAAGTAGATATCTGTATGTGACTATCTGTTGACGTGTGACTGATGTAGTAGTCCCATTCAAACACTAGAAGCTGCGCACCATAAGGGTAATACCTAATGAGGCGTACCGTGAGTATAGCCCTTAGAGCCTAATAAGGCAAAAGTCTGCAAGTATAAAATTAATATAATGATTAATGTGGACACCTTCTTGGGGTACCTTGAGAAATGCCTTATTGCTCTAGTAGTGTAGACAATATGTAGCTTGGCTACGGGACTAATGAAGGGAATATTGAAACATCCTTAATAAAGTCACAGGCAGCTGCTCATATATATCCTCTGCACTAGATATATATATATATATTATTTTATTTATATTGGCTGCAGTAGTACACGGAGTGTATATCATTCCCCACACAGACCCCCATGTACGGGGAGATGTTGGTTGGGGAATGTACTCACCCCAACATATGTGCAGCCAAAACTGTGCTAGAGGTATGAACAGAAAGTGGTATGAATCTTTAACATGCGATGGATATAGTTGCAAAGGTAATTATAGTATATACCAGGACCCATATACACCCACCCTGTCAGGGAAGTGTTTAAAGGGTAATATGCAAGAGAAGCACACACAGGTGGCTGATCCGTAAGGTTATTCACAGGCAGAGATCCTTAAACAAGGGGTATAACCCCTTTTAGTCCCGTAAAACCAAATAGCACATAGAAGTAACAGTTCTCCAATAGAACTCCCTTAATAGGGTAATGGTATCAATCAGTATGGGCTAATAGTCCTAAGGGTTACACTATGGATCAGTAAAACCAGCCGACAACTGGAATAGTGCTTCTAACAGACCGGCATGGAACAGCTGATTCAGGCTCCGCCTTGGTGGCAGGCAGATCAATGTATACCGATAGCCCACACGGGCCCCCTGATCAGCAGGTAAGCAAGATCATACATAAAGGACAGACAGAACACACACTACAAATATCTGACAATGCATTGTCCCCTATATCAGCGCTGATCATTAGTATATCAGCACTGATATGCTCGAGGACAAGCCTAACTATATGATGAATATAAACACGGTCCCTATGTTCAGAGAGATCCTGCAGTGTTATATGAACACGTAGGAGCAGAGTTTCAACCGCACGCGGGGCGCTTTGAATACCGCAGCTTAGAGCAGTGTCAATAATTCCTGATTTCAAATGAAATGCTTCCCGCGTGTTGGAGTAGGTAAGTTGCCGACGCGCGCGTTTCACGAGGGAACGCTTCTACAGGGCACGTAGGGGGAGGTCCCTGTGTGTGACTGATAGGTTATATAGTCACCGTAAGTATGGCTGTTAAAACGGATTAACCCTATGGTTGCTGGATCAGAGCAGAGGATATGTCCTCATTGCCAGAAATGCACAGTTAGTGGTCTGATACATTTAGCAACTTGTAGTAGCCAGACCCAAATGCCACCACCGCACTTGATACTGTATATGTCAGTCAGAAGGGCAGCAGGGACTGGGTATCTGTGGCAAGGGTGTATTAATATGCAGTGAGCAACTACTGTAGCAAGTGCTCACATATACAGGGTTAAACGTTTGATGGTTTTAATGTTCATTGATCTACTGCTGCGGCCGAGTTTATTCGAGCATTTGCCCGTTCTCGGCCGCAGCAGTAACCTGGCGCGCGCCGGAGGGTGCCGGGCGCGAGCCGAAGCAGCGGAAGAGCGGCCTCCGATCGGGGCGCTCTCCCTCCCGCTGCCGGGTCCGCCGGGTCCCCCGGAACCCCCTGCCGCCGTCCCCCACATCGCGGGACACCAGGGCTCCCTCGGGGAGCCCTGGATGCGCGTGCAGGGGGCGCTGGCACCCGATGACGCGTGACCGCGCATCGGTGATGCGCGGCACGCTGAGGGAGTGCGGCTCGCAAGCCGGGACATTTCCCGGCTTGCGGAATGAGCCGCACTAGGATAAAGTGTGTCGGTAGTGTATAGTGATGGTTAGTCACTGTGGAATAAGTGTGGTATACTGTAGCTATATTTAAAACTATACCTGAATGATGTAATATCAATCATATAAATAAACAATCAGTACACTCAAAAAGTCTGTATATCATTATTCATTTGTTTATTTTGTTTTTGTTTTTGGGCTACAGTATATTGGAGGCTGACTAGATGCTAAAATGTAAATTGATGGATAATTGGTGTCCAAATTATATACTGTTACGAGAGGCAGAGATATGGTCAGATGAAGGGGCTGAATACAAACCCTTCATTCAGTCCAGATGGACTTAGAGTTCCTAGAGTGTATATCCATCTTGACTCAATCTTCAGCAGTTCAGTGTCCCAGTCCCCCTTTGTGATTCCCGGGGAAAATTGATCTATTCCCACAAAGGATATTGCCTTCAAGTCCCCTTGTTGACATTTATTTACATGGTTGGCAACCGGGGTGTCTAGTTTGTTGCGGATTGATCCTACATGTTCCAAAATTCGAGTTTTGAACTGGCGGCGTGTTTTACCCACATACTTTTTCCCACACCTGCAGGTCCCCATATAAATAACTCCTGTGGTATTGCAATTAATAAACTTGCGTATATTAAAATGCTTGGAGTTGTTATGGTTACTGAAGGTTTTTGATACAATTACATATTGGCAGGCTTTGCATCTTTGACAGTGAAAGGTGCCCTCAATCCGAGGTGGTAACCAGATGGCCTTGGGTATTTCCGCAGTATAGTGACTGTGGACTAGAAGGTCTCTCAAATTGGAGATATAGAGTCACATAGATCTTCGTCAGCCCTTAATATGTGCCAGTGTTTGTGGAACTTCCTTTGCCACCTTCCATTGTTTGTTTAAAGAGCCAATGAATCTTACTGTTTTCTGTTCTAGTTTTGTGGGTTTGTTTTTTACCAGTTCTGATCTAACTTTGTGTTTCGCCCACTTGTAGGCCTTCTTAACTGTTTTGTGGCTATAGCCCCTAGCTATGAAACGATTTTTCATGTCAATGGCTTTGTCTTCGAAGTCCTTGTCATTGCTGCAATTTCTTCTTAGTCGGAGGAACTGTCCAACAGATCACTGATAGAAGGAATACCGGTTGGACAGTTCCTCCGACTAAGAAGAAACCCCAACCCTCTCTAATAGCGCGTCTGAGATCAGATGTATTGTAAATTCTTCTGCATTTGGTAGAATTTTAAAATGACCTGAAAATGACAGGGAACCCTTTAGGGATGCCCGGAGAACTCAAGTGTTCCTCAGAACCGTGGTTGAAAAACACTGGTTTAGAAGGTCATTGTGCAAATACATGTTCTTCCTACCCTGCATGACATGGACAGACGAGGTATCAGAGGGTTGTGGTCTCTAACATCTATGCTTCAAGTTCTATTTTAGCTGTCAGTACCTCTGTTCATCTGGTACTGAAGTATATGTTTGTAGCCCAGGTGCCCTCTGGCTCCCAGAGCCCCCCCTCCTTTGGATCAGAGCGGTCGCGGGTGCCGCCGGAGTCAGCGATGGACCCGCCGGCTGTTCCCAAAGGTGGGGGCCGAAGCAGGGAGTGTTGCGAGCCTTAGGAGGCTCGGCGGCTTACCCGGCTAGCGGGGGCCGCCATTGTGGGTGCGCGCGCATGCGGCGTGATCGCACATGCGCGGATCAGGCTAGGGAGTCGCGGCAGCCCTTAGGGAGTTGCGCATGCGCAGTAGAATCATGCACGCGGACCCAATATAGACATAGGGCCTCATGCAGTAAGCGACGATTATGTGAAATCGGCAAGCTTATCGATTAGTCATGTTATTGGCGTTTTTCCCTCTCCGTATGCAGTAAGTGCCGAATACATTCAAAATCAACCAGAAAACAAATCCGCCCACTCTCACGATGATGAGCCGATCACACACAGGTGTATCGGCGTGCGTGGCGGGGTGCTGTTAGGTTGCACAATCACAAATCTTGCTGAATCAGGCGAAACAAGCATGTTTTTGATTGCGCGCCATATTTAAAGGCAACGTGTACTGCTAATCATTCTCTGTGTTGTTGGGAGTGAGAGAGAGAGAGAGACGCACAGAGCTGGACGATTGAAGATTTGCATATTGACTGAGAGACTTGTTGTGTATTGGGTGAGCTTTGTCCTTTGTTGTTTTGTTTACATCTTTGTCTTGTTTTATATGTGGAAGTGGGTCGTGTGATTGCCTGTACATTTCTTGTCTGTTTTTTGTGAGTGCTGGAAGTATGCCCGCAAAGCGTGGGAAGAGTGATGCTGGTGGGAGTGGGAGTGCTACTCGTGCGAGTACGCGTCGGAGTGAACGTTCTGTTCAGGGGAGTGATGTTGCTGGTGCACCGAGTGGTGTTGCTGGGAGTGGGAGTGCTGGTGCTGGGAGTGGGAGTGCTGTTGTTGGGAGTGGGAGTGCTGGTGCTGCGAGTGGTGTTGCTGGGAGTGGGAGTGCTGTTGTTGGGAGTGGGAGTGCTGTTGCTGTGAGTGGGAGTGCTGGTGCTGGGAGTGGGAGTGCTGTTGCTGTGAGTGGGAGTGCTGGTGCTGGGAGTGCTGGTGCTAGGAGTGTGAGTGCTGGTGCTAGGAGTGTGAGTGCTGGTGCTAGGAGTGTGAGTGCTGGTGCTAGGAGTGGGAGTGCTGGTGCTGGGAGTGCTGCTGGTGGCGCAGTTGCTGATGGGGTGTCTGGTGGTGGCGTGCTTGCTGGTGGCCAGCTTTTGGAGGCTTTTCCATTGGAAGAAGGAGAGTCCAGTCAGCACCAGCCAAGCTCTGACCCTAAACCTGCTCGGAAAAAACGTGTGGAGAAGCCACGTAATCCTCGCTTCAATGACCAGGAAAATAGGGCTCTTGTCACTGGCATTCTGGAGCACTATGACAGTCTCTATGGACATTTAGTAGGTAAGTGTAACTTTACATTTATTATTCAAATACATGTGATCCTAGGTCATCTGAGTTTTGTTCATATGCAAATATGGGTACACAATATCTTTCTATGTTCATTAGTGTGGAAACACAGCTTTTTATCATGCCTTACAAGGACAAATAAACACAGGCGGTCAATTTGCCAGAACTGCATACAATATGAATGCAACCTTGCTTACATGTATAGGTTTAGTAGTGAATGCTCATGTGCTTCACATATTACACATAAAACAGCATGTTTGCTATCTCTTGGAACAGCTAGCAGTGTTGGAAACTGGTGCTTATATTATTATTCATTTACCTCATATCTTTTATATGTTTTTCAAGGGCGGACAAGTGCAGCAAGCAAAAAAGAAATGTGGGACACAATAGTCATTGGTGTCAATGCCTGTGGGAATAGTGTCAGGGACAAGTATCATTGTCGGAAAAGATTTGATGATATTAGGTCCAAATTGAAAAAGAAAATACAAGACCAACGCGTGCATGCTACTGGCACTGGAGGTGGGCCCACACCACAACGTCTCATATTGACTCCATTGGAGGAGCTGCTTCGGCCAAAATTACTTACCGTCGTCGTGGAAGGCTTGGCTGGTGACCGTGACATTGGAATTTATCCGTCACAATTTCCAGCAGGTGATAAATATTACTGTACTAGGCGTGTCGTTGCTTACAGTTATTTTGCATATTTACACTGCTTTTTATACTGTCTTCACAATATAAGCATACCTGCATCTATATATGTATATGTCTGATTCTGTATATATATATCTCAAAATAGACATATATGTAGTAGTCCTACTAAAAGCAGTAACTAATATAGCACGTGCCATTGCGTGCTCATTTACATGTGAATTCCCAAAATGCATAGCTGCAGTGGAAGCAATTGATGGTGGGCGAAGATGGGGAACAACAGGGTAGTACACATGTGTAACACATGTTCATGAGAAATTATTAGTAGCTACAGGTACAGAACAGAAATATGTATCATATTATTGTGTATTTTATTGATTTTACTCCGACAAACATGACATTACTGCCTATTTTAAGCATGCATCAAAGAAATTGCATGTAACGGCCTACAAACATCACTGGCACTAACACATCTATAGTTGCTTATGAAAAGGTCCATTTTTGCTTTATGTCATATACAGACAGCATAATGAGGCACACGTATCATATGTTATGTCATTGTTTTCATAACTTAAACACTGCAGATGACTACTTAGCTCATCTACCATTGTGTTAAAGCAGCTGCAATTAATATCTCATCACAGCATACACTTCAACAGAGGGGGTGGGGTTCAGCACACACACTAATTACAGCCTCATTTCACGGTCAACTTAGTTCACACCATTTGCACCTGTTTCAAGTCATTGAAAGGTGTGGCTGATTAGGCTTTTTGGGGAAGGGAATACCTTTCTTACAACCTGAATAGCACAACTGAAGTTAATCACACTCATTTGAAAGCTTAACTCTAGCTACTAAATGCCCCAACAACTCATTACTTATCAAAGCGTACGTCACACATTAGTTCACTCATATCTATAGTTGAACTACTATCAAAGACACATTATCACACACTGCATGTGTTGTCTTGTTGAGTCACAGCCACATTCAGGTGTGCCACATCTTCGATTAATGTACCACACATATCCTCTACCAAAAACAACACTTTTTGCAATATGACCACCTTCATGATAACCATTGTGAATGGTCATCTCATGATAGTTATGTACATTATGATACTGATATCACTACACAACATATGATTTTTATGTACTCATTTAATCTATTTATCCTCACGCATTACTGCAGAAACATAGTATGTTGTATGTTAGGGAACTCAAAAATTCTAAGTACACAGGCATGTACAGTGTTATTACAACTATTTATGTTCACTTTCACACACATTTTCGGTTAAGGAACTGATGTTGTTAGTTAATCATAAATACAGAACATACAATAAGTGTTTGTTCAATATTTACACATGTAAATGTAAAACTTATGTTATTGTTATATATAGTTGCCCCTGGAGGACATGTGTCACCTGAGATGGAACAAGTGTCTTCACCTGGGTCAGCCAGCTCAACACTACTAGAAGGTGAGTGTATCATTTGCTGGCCATATAATATGTGCTCTTCTATATGTTATGTTGTCATGTGCATTATTTGTTTTGCACATCTTCTTTAAATAGGATTACTTAGTGTCAGTGAAAATTAAGTGTAAGGCAACATGTATTGTGTTAGTGATGTTAATTATCATGTAGGACTTCTGAGTTTAGAGCAACTTTTCATTCATTCATATTTCATACTGAGTCCAAACATTATTCGTAAGTCAAGGTAGTTTTTAATGAGGTTATAAAACGTATGCTAACATGTTAGGTGTTACTTAGGACACAGTACAATTACATAGTAACACAGCATACATTAACATGCCATTTAATAATGTGTACATTTCTTTTTAGAACATCATGGTGATGAGGATGATGAGTATGATGAGGATGACGCCACAGAAGAGACTGAAATACAATCATGTGACCATGAAGAGGTGCCAATAGAAACTGTTGTACCGCCAAATCGTCCATCAACTTCCACATACGATGCAATTGTAGCTTCAGAGGGAAAAATAGTGGACGCAGAAAATCGTCGCCATTCAGACATGATGACAGTGCTGGAAAGGATGATTGGACTGCAGGAAGAAACAGTATCACAATTGGCACATCTCCACAGAGTCTTCATTGAAGTGCCTAAACAGTTGCAAAAAATCAACACCTCATTCGAAGCATTAGTTGTTCAGCAAACACAAGCTAATTACTGGAGAATGACTAATGTACCACAATTCAACACCTCCCAGCCAGGATCTGTTCATGCAGGTCAGTTTTCACCACATTCATCTGATATTCATTCACCAGGCCCAAATGTTACCGGTCAAGTAGCAGACATTGCTGTGCAGGTTCCTGATGACATCCTACCGCTGCCATCTGTACAAATTCAGCAGCAGACACCTACAAAGGAGGCGACAAAAACAAAACAAGACACACATGAAACAGACCAACCATCACTTGTGCAGTGTCTACCAACTTGCTCACATGTGTCACTGGGCACAAGCCCTGTCCGTGAACAGTCACTACCCAAAAGCCCTGTAGGTGAGTCGCTGCCCAAAAGCCCTGTAGGTGAATCGCTGCCCAAAAGCCCTGTAGGTGAATCACTGCCCAAAAGCCCTGTAGGTGAGTCACTGGCCACAAGCCCTGTAGGTGAGTCACTGGCCACAAGCCCCGTAGGTGAACAGTCACTGGCCACAAGCCCTGCCCGTGAAGTGCCAGAGGCCACTCAAAGTGGCTCTGTTGTGCCTAAAGTTGGTGGCAAAAGAAAAAGGAAAATTCAAGAGACAACAAGCAGGCCTGTTACTCGCTCGCAAAAGGAACAAAAAAAATAAATGTTATAATTCAGAAAATATGTCTTTGGCCTTGTTTTGTTGACTTCAGATTATCTAATTACTATTGTATGTATGCTGAAGACTGTGTTGTTTCCAAACTTTCAACTATGTTCTTGTACACGTGAAGTTTTGGAAATGTTAACACTCATAATTAATTGTGTTATAAATATTTATGTTGTAATCGTCTGTTCAGTAATGGTCCACCAGGAGCCAGTTGCTAAGTTTAGAGAAGCTGCCATTGACTTTGCAGCAAAACATTGCATTTGGGTGTGTTAATTGATGTAAGAATTGCATATGCATATTAGTCACATGCAATTATTAAAACACCTAAGTAAGTGCAAACATCTTTCTTGTACGTGTACAGCAGGATTATGTGTAAATTATTACTTACCTTTGCCTTGCTTGGCCATTGTAATTTTGTCCTTTAATCAGTTGTGTGTTCGTTTCTATAACATCTCAGAATGTATAATAATATATATACACACACACACACACACACACACACACACTGAGTGAGTGTGAGTGTGAGTGTGTGAGTGTGTATATATATATATGTATATATGTGTATATATATATGTATATATGTGTATATATATATGTATATATGTGTATATATATATGTATATATGTGTATATATATACTGCACCGACACACTTTATTCGAGCAAATACCCGGTATGTACCTGGCAGATACCTGGAATGCGCCACTCCTCACCTCTGACAAGCCCCGTTGCATTTGCCTTCCCAGCCTGGGTTCATGCCTGGCTGATGGGCGGCTGATCTGTTAAATGATAATGATTAGGATTTAATAGGCTGCAATGCTTCGCATGTCTACCAGATGGCATAAATTCATGAATTGTAATGCAGTATATATATATATACTGTGCAGTATTGCAGCCAGCGGGAATAAAATGCTTCAATCCCTGCTTGGAAAATAACTCAATGCACTCGGGCAGAAAACAGTCACAAACCTCAACACACCCGGGTATACCCGAATTCGTGGGACTAGCCAAGCTCGAATAAAGTGTGTCGCCAGTGTATGTATATATGTGTATATGTATATGTATATATGTGTATATGTGTATATATATATGTATATATGTGTATATATATATGTATATATGTGTATATATATATGTATATATGTGTATATATATATGTATATATGTGTATATATATATGTATATATATGTATATATGTGTATATATATATGTATATATGTGTGTATATATGTATATATATATATATATATATATATATATATATATATATATATATATATATATATATATATATATATAGTACTATATAAACTGGTATACACAAACTAATACACTTCATGCTTCCTTGTGAAAGCACACTATTTTAATAATACAGGCCTAATGTTTGAGAAATATCCTAAGTATGAGACTCTAACAGTATTGTGCTTAAACAAATGTTTATTACTTAATTCAATCATGTTTCTCACCATTTAAATAGGTTTCATACAAGGTATACTTAATGCCATCAATGTTGTGTGTACTCCTGCAATATAAAAAAAAAAAAAATATTATATATAAATATATATATATTTTTATAAGAGATATATTTATATATATATATATATATATATATATATATATATATATATATATATATATATATACACACGTATTTAAACTCATGCAGACAGGGAGTTAACCAGACTTTCACATACACACAGAAATGTAAGCGGGGAAAAAACATTTCTTTTTACAGGTGTGTTTTTACTGATATGCCTGGCTAAGAAATATTTTCACACACTGGTCTTTGTTAGTTTTCAAAAAAACACTATGTGAACGCATTCACAGTCTAGGGATGTTTTTCACAAACGAGATAAAAGAAGGAGAAATGTTTCTCCCACAGTCCCATATCACGAACCACAACTGTTAACCCAATTAGACAAACAAATCCAATTGGCGTTTGAAATAAGGAGTCAAAGTAGTTACTTTTGTTGACCTTGACAAGGAAAAACAGGAGTTTGTTAGCCATTCAGCACATTCATTTTGATGAGCAAATAACACAGACCTGCACACAGCTTTTGTGCTACTCAGACATGGCTGATGAATTCGTTAACAATATTAATCCCCTTTTAGGGTATAAGTACATGATCTGTGAAGCCATCTTGAACAGTCGCGGACAGAAAGCAAGCACACGCCAAATCGATGATTTCATTCGAGCAAAATATCCTTATTACCAAGACCGTAAGCATGCACGGAATTTTAATTCCTCAATAAGATTCACTTTATCAAGTAATGACTTTTTTGAACGTGACCAGGATAAGCTACAACACACCTATGGTTTCTGGAAGATTGCCCCGGAAAAACAATTTATCCTGAAAGACGGCACTTATATTGTCGTGAAAGGCATATTTATTCCTAATGGCAATAGCAATGTATCCGCTACTACTGATCCGTTTGAATCGATACGTGCTGCAATATCTGCAGCCTCCATTCCTGAAACCCACATTGTACAAGAACAAAAGTACTATGATTATGTACCAAGCCTTTCAGCTGAAATTGCATTGGAATGGGAACCGGAAGAAATGAACCTACCTCCCGACCAATTATTTGAAGAAAGCAGTGGCGATTCCTATGAGCGCATCCTGGAGGAGATATGTGCCATACTGGATTCAGCGGTTGGGTTAAGCGTGGATGAAAATGGCTTGCATTTCTGGAGCGACCAGTTGCAGCCAGGCGAAGAGTTAATTCTAGAAGAATGGTAAATATAACAATCGTTATGCGTTGACTCTGCGTTTAAATTTTTTTTTTTTTTGTAACCACCATTTTCACTTTCAATGCGTGGATACAGCGTAACATTGCAGACTGCATAACATGTAGCGATCACAAACAAATTGTTTCCTAATACAATATAGTAGGACCTGAAAGAGTAGTACACATTGCTGACGGAATAAATATACGTACTTTCCTATCCCTTTAAACATATTAGCAACATTTTACCATTACTCTAACACATACCTGTTTTGTTATCATGCAACATCTACAACATTGAAAACCGGGTCCACCACGTATGACGTGGGACCCTTGTCATGGGCCAAGGCGTCCTTAAAAAGGATTAGTGATGTAAGTCCCGCCCCCAAGCGACGTGCGCGCCTCAAAGCCTATTGGCTGTCATGTTTTGTTATAGTAACGGTAACTGCAGTGTGTGATGCGTGCGGCTCAGTGTTTGTAGGCGTACCCTGGGCGTTAGCCGAATGTTAATTGAGTGGGAGGAGTGTTAGCGTGCGTTTCACGCTGGCTTAACATGACGTCACACGTATTGCATTTGCGCATTGTGTTATCGGCCGTGCTTTCTGTTCAAACACGTCTGTTTAAAAAGAATACAGATGTACTCGTTTAGAACGAATGTAGTTTCGTCTTCATTGTATTTGAAATAAAGATGTTATGTTTACTGGTATTTTCAACATGTATTGAACGCACAACGTACGCTTTGTTTTGCGCATGCGCTAACAGTTAGTGGAGCCAAGCGTGAAGTGCGTGCGCACACAAAGATGTGCGCGCACATCTTTCAGTATACAGGCAACGTTCACTTCTTATACATAGTTATGCCTGCTACAAATTTAAAGAAACATTACATACTGATGAACAGTTTTACTTCTAACATATAAGTGAGTGACGTGTGTATCTACACAATCATATAGAGCTGCGTAACGCGTTGTCACGGATGCATATCTAGTAAGGTGCCATCTTTGACCATCATGTGTTTGCTGTATTTCAGAGATGTCGGGGAAGATACAATCGGATCAATGTATGATTTCAGAAGAGTCTACCTTTATATGAGATGATTGTGAGGAGGAGCCACCGACTACTATACTACATATGGAACTAATTTTATATTGCTTGCAGCGCTTATTAACAAACAATTAAAAATGTGATACCCTTATGCCTATATTGCATAAGCACTTAATTAACATAATGATGTTGCAAAAGAGTGCCTCATGAATTTTTATTGAGTGTTCTTTAATGACTACTAACATTTTATGACATGGTGTGTTTTATATATAACAACCATTCCCACTCTGCTAACACATTTGTGTATTCTAATATGTAATGGAACGTATGACTGTCGAAACTATGTAACAATAATAATAATAATATGAGCATGTTCATGTATAGGGCTGCTAGTTGTACGCAGCGATTTACAGACACATGTTTCAGCCTGAGGTCCCTGGCCCGTGGAACGTACAAATGTTTTTTTGCCGCATGAGGCACAGGGAGATAAAGTGACTTGGCCAAGGTCACAAGGAGCCCACACCGGGAATTGAACCAGACTCCCCTGCTTCAAACTATCAGTGCCAGTGTGTGTCTTTACTCAGTGAGCCACTCCTTCTCCCAATGTAAAGGACACTTACAACCAAGTAGCCATTTATTTTTAAAATCTCTTGTTACATGGGTATGTAGATAAAATGGTTTGGGACTGTAGCAAATAATGTTACTGGCCAGATGTTATGGTCCCCTCCAATGCATGATGTT
Source organism: Ascaphus truei (assembly GCF_040206685.1). Lineage (NCBI taxonomy): Eukaryota > Metazoa > Chordata > Amphibia > Anura > Ascaphidae > Ascaphus > Ascaphus truei. The sequence continues at coordinate 2,450,954 of NC_134491.1, forward strand.
CTGAATATGACATCACCATCATGTTATGAAGTACGTTTCTGTGTATATTTCATTAACCTAACTAACTATAGTTTACTGTGTTTATTAATCGTTTAGAAATACATAGTATAGTCAATATGATGATATAAGCTACCATAATAAAGCTGGTGTTATCATTTGTCGGTGTTATACATGGATCCTACACCAATTGATAGAGACACAAACAGTTGTCTTAAAAAGTGTGTCTATGCTAGTGATGAATGTGCTCCCGTAAGTAAACAAATAAGTACAGTTATCCCCTTTTCTCCAACCACCTCTATATTACATTAATGGAAATTATAAGGAAACATACATAAAATGTGATGAAATGTGAGTAATCATTTTGTAATACAATGCACATGAAAGCTCAAGAGTAGCTAAATGCATATACATGATACAGAAAGTACATATATGTAACATTTGTGTTTAAACCAATATGTTGGGTTTTTAGTTCCAATAATTATAGGAAGATTGAGGTAGGCACATCTTATGAGAGATGTCAGCAAATATACATACCATGATCAGTCATACTGGAGATATACCTATAATGCAAAGGAACAATATATAAATTGCAAACATTGACATGCCATCTTCAGTACCGTAAACAACACAGCAAAGTGTGTATTTGGTGTTAAATGTACAACACCATGTATATTTCATGACATTCAAAATGTAAATCAGCCTGGTGTACACATCATATGGATGTACATGTTACACTGCACCAATAACATTGTATGTAAGCATACTAGAAGCATGAATGATTATGGGCATAATATGTGTTTTGTCTTAGCATAAGGAATAACACAATGCTAAAATATTATTGCTTTGTTACCCAAGTTGTATTCACATACACACAACTAAAGTACAATTGAAGAGGGATTATATAACCTGTGCAACAATAACATACCGGTGCCACATCCCTTTGTGCACACAGCAGAGAAAAGAAAGGTGTGCAACCCATATTCATCTGTGTCCTAACAGAAGGTTATATAAAGAAACATTATTGTTAATATAACATAATTAAACTATAAAAGTAGTACTAGGAACATATGAGTTTGTACTTACAAGAAAAAAATGAATTGATGAGATTCTGTCGTGTCTGGCCACCACTGGCTGTTTGTTCATTTTCAGCAGCTACATGGGTGGGATGCTCGTCTACCAAAGCCTCAGCTAGGTCTGACTGTACATTGTGCCTGAGTGCAACATTGTGCAAAATGCAACAGGCAAGGATAATATCAGACACTTTTTGAGGCTTGTATAGAAGAGCCCCACCAGTTCTGTCCAGACACCTAAACCTGGTCTTGAGTAGGCCAAATGTCCTCTCTATAACAGATCTTGTAGATATATGGGCTGCATTGTACCTGTCCTCTGCTTCAGTTTGAGGGTTTAGCACCGGAGTCAAGAGCCACGGCCTAATTCCGTATCCTGAGTCACCTATAATGAATGGAGCACACATAAGCTGACATTAGTGATCAAATTGTACAATGCCAACATTCCTAAATCAACATGTGTTTTGTGTTAGAACATGTAAATATGTACTCACCCAGCAGCCAACCAGGTTCAAAATGTCCCTCTTCGAACGCATGGAAGACTGAAGAGTTCCTCAGGATAGAGGAATCGTGACTGGAACCAGGGAACTTGGGTACCACATGCATTATCCTCATCGTGGCATCACATACCACCTGTACATTGAGTGAATGGTAGTGCTTCCGATTGCGGTACACATGCTCACTCTGACTAGGTGCAATCAAAGCAACATGTGTGCAATCGATTGCACCCAGCACACATGGTATCCCTGCTATATTATAAAAGCCAGTCCTGACTTCCAGCCACTCTGTCGCCTCTGTAGGAAAATGAATATAATTCCTAGCGCGTCTATTGAGTGCATAGAGAAACTGGGTCAAGGCCCGCGAGAATGTAGATTGCGAGACCCCGCCCACTATGCCCACAGTTGTCTGGTATGACGCGGAAGCAAGATAATGTAATGAGCACAGCATTTTAACAAGCCCAGGGACTGCACGACCTCTGGCTGTGAAAAAATCTAAATCCCCCCTTATCTCCTCATAAAGAGCTAAGATTGCTGCTGAACTCAAACGATAGCGACTTACAATCTCCTCCTCACTCATCCCATCTAACAGGGTTCTCTCCCTGTACAGACGCGGACGAGGCACAAGTTGTCTCCTCTGTCTTCTCCTCTGATCTCCTGTCCCTCTACCTGTCCCTCGGCCTGTCCCTCTCCCTGTCCCTGTCGTATCCGCGTCACTGTCACTGTCCCTCGGTGTGTCCCTCCCTTGCCCTATATGATTGTCTTCATCATCAAGCATGTCATAGAAAAGAATGTTCCTCCGTCTCCTAAACATTCGCAACATTTTGAAATGAGTAGCTGTGAATGAGCAGGTAATGTGCGTCCTTTAAATAGGTATGTGATGATGTCAGGTGACATAGTAAAATGCAAGGTGTTACATTAACATAATAAAGTACTTCTGTGGCAAGCTGTGTGCACTTGTTGTTCTAAGTATTTGTTGTGTGTATTCTGCAGGGAATGATGATATTTGGCAATGATGTGACGTGAAGCTTTGTACAAAGATTGCTTGCAAATAAATAGTTGCATGTGCAATGCATGTAACACTTGTGAACGCAAGAGTCAGTCATGTAATGAGACAAAAAGGCTGAGATTGACGTGGGAAAAGTTTTGTGTAACATGTGTAATTATCCATGTTATTGTGACATGTTGGCAACAATGAATAGTCGTGTGCATATGCATGCATTTGTGTAAGGAGGATAGTTGGTATAGAATGAGTTTACAAGGTGTCCCAATGATGAATTACTGTACATGTGTGTATAAGTTAGGTTGAAGTGCTTGTAATGCAACGGTTACAATGTAAACATGCAATGTGATTGAGCGTCCAATAAGTGACGTCATGAAAATAGGGAGGACCCAAAAGTATATGTAAACATGAGAAGACAGATGTACATGAACGTTTAAAGATGCGTGTCACATTACAAGCATTGTGTAATGTAAAGGAAGATGAATATACTGTGTATGAGTGACATGTGTGACATGTGTGACATCATGTAAATAATTGTCGCTGAGTTGAGTAAAATGTGTGATATGATGTGAGGTTCTCCTTTAAGAGTGTAGTATAGTATTTTCCCTTGCCACATCATCACATGATGAGTAATGTGACCCGCAAATGCTGAAAACATGTAAAAGTCGAATGTTATGCAAATAAGACACATCAGCTGTGACACAATGCAGGGAATGCCCCCACACTGTAATGCAAATCCCCCTTGTATTGTGAGCAATGAAACGTAAACAGTACTATACTGTTATACGTCCCCGCTCCATTGACTTCCATTGATGTACAGAAGATTTTTTTTTTCTAAGTGCCGTTCCGGCAGCCTTAGCGATCGTTCTCCCGTCCAAAATGCCAACTTTAGTTGGCGGGAGAAATCGGCCATAACATCTCAATTTCGTAGTGCCGATCAGCCCCGATAAGCTGTTTTTTTTTGTTGAATCCAGCCGATTTAAAAAAGTGGCGATCAGTGTCGAAAACAGGCTTATCGGCAGGCGACTGGCCATAACCAAATTATCGGCTCCGAAACCTGGCGATATGAAGCACTTATCGGCGCTTACTGAATCTCAAACCCAATTTTGGCTATAACATGGCCATATTTCCCTTATCAACGCTTACTGCATGAGGCCCATAGTCTCCACAGAACTACAATTCCCAGGAGGCTAAGGGGGAAAGGCACCAGGTGCCCCCGAGTAGCCAATAGGGCTGAAGGATTGCCCTGCAGGAAAAATAGATACATTACGCGGGCTTGGAGCACGTTAGTCAGTCAGCGCCAGGAGCAGCCAGGGGAAGGAGGTAGGGTGCAGGAGTCAGTGACTCCCTGCACTAGGCCAGCAGCCCCCGAGGCCCGAGATAGCCCTGAGCCACCCAGTAGTGTGAGTTGTGTCAGGGACAGGTCCCAGGTTAGGGACCCTGCCACTTACAATTCAGAGCCAGTTAGGGACCCAGTGAACGCGGCGCATTTCTCCAGAGGTTTGGGCTCCGACCTTCACTGTTGCTGCAGCAGCCATCCGGGTGGATCGCCCCGGACGGTAGTTCCTGTGTTCATCCGCCATCGGATCCTTTGCGAAGCTCCTTGCAGGCCCGGGCACTGGAGTGCTCGGCCGGTAACCCTCACCAAGTGCACCAACGATTCTATAAGTAGATTCACACGGGACCAGTGACTGCGCAGTCACACATATCTATCTCACTTGTAGGGTGGGAGACATATATGTTACTGGACACGGTTTGGGATCACCTGGTGAAGGGGGTAGCGTCCTGCGAGACGCAGTAGTTAGTGTCTCCTCTAGGGAGGGACACCTGTTGATTGTTATGCATGAGTATGGTTACACTAGTAAAGGCATTGATTGTTTTACATACTGTGTGCTGAGTGATATAAATTGTCCTGCGAGGAACGACTCCCCCTCTGGTGGGAGCCATCGCAGGTGGAGGCGCTGCACCGAGTACGAGGTTACTCATATTATACTTGCCCCAGGTTCCCCGTGGCGGAAGCTCAGCCCTCTTGTGAGCCTAACAGGTAAAGCACCACACCTGGTAACACTAGGTTCCCCGCACACACATACCATATGCAATTGGGTGGGGGAATACCCGTTACATGTTATATTGAAATAGTAACATTCTAACCGGTTTCTCAGTGGGGTCAGCAGTGCTACCAGCAAGGGGCTAATGTTCTTTCCCAGGCCATAAAGGCTTCAATGTAATGGTGTTTGGGATCATTTAACCCTCCTCTACTAGCAGACCCGTCTGATAACACTCAATGTTACAGACATGTTACAAATCACTTTTGAATTGTCATATACTGTATTTACGTCTTCTATATTTTTTAAAGTGTTGAATGTTAAACAGTCAACCCCAAAAATCCTATTTCCGATGAGTGTGGGTCACTGGAAAATCTCTGCACAGATCTCTTTATAGCGGCAGGGGAAGCTGGGAGTTATATGTGTGCCCGTCAGAGGGGGCGGCGGGTGAGGAGGTGTTGGCACGAGTTTACCGTATAGGAGAAGTTTGGGAAACACTGAGCTGTTTGAGGCATCTCCATGACTATCTCAGATGCACAAGCGCGCAGCAACTGAACTGTAAGATGTGGGTGTTTATGAAAGAGAGAAGTAAATGATCATGCGGGCAGCCATCTTTAATATGACCCACAACAAATGTTTTCTGTATGAGTTCTATGTAGCTTTGCTGCAGTTTGGAGACAACCATTTAGTATGTTGGGGAGGGGGGGCTATGTGGGGAGGGGGGGTGGAATGAGAATAGCAAATATACCTGTACATTTTGTAATGGGCAGAGACAAACTTTTGTTCAAGCATATTGTGCAGTTTGACCTTTCCCTGGAAAGGACCTTATTAAAAACTGTTGTTTCAGCTCCTGTCACACAGAGCAGTTAATAGATCACATCATAAAAGTAATGTGAAAAGAAATGTCCCTCAGAGCCTCATTACTGTGTTCACGCATAGAATTGGTGCGTCACTGAGTAACGCGGATATACTGGACATTAACATCTGATAGGTAGAGAGCCGGGCATGCTTCCGCCTCTAAACAGAATACATACTGTATAGACACACATCTCTCACATCCACATACAGATACATACCGTATACCTCTCACATCCCCCTAAAGACACACATACCTCACAGCCTTCTATAAGCACACATACTTCTCACATCCCCCTACAGACACACATACCTCTCACATCCCCCTACAGGCACACACCTCACATCCTCCTTTAAGCACACATACCTCTCACATACCCATTCAGATACACATACCTCTCACATCCCCCTACAGACACACATACCTCTCACATCCCCCTACAGGCACATACCTCACATCCTCCTATAAGCACACATACCTCTCACATTCCCATACAAACACACATACCTCTCACATTCCCATACAGACACACATACCTCTCACATCCCCCTAGAGGCACATACCTCACATCCTCCTATAAGCACACATACCCATTCAGACACACATACCTCTCACATTCCCATACAGTCACACATACCTCTCACATAACCTTACAGACACACATATCTCTCACATACACATACAGACACATCTCTCACAAACCCCAATTGGCACACATACCTCTCACATCCCCATACAGACACACATACCCCTCCCATCCCCATACAGACACACAGCTCCCCATCCCCAAACAGACACACATACCTCTCACATACCCATACAGACAAACATACCTCTCACATACCCATACAGACACTCATATCTCTCACATACACATACAGACACATACCTCACATACATCTATAGGCACACATACCTCTCACATACCCATACAGACACACATACAGACACATACCTCACAAACCCATACAGACACACATACCTCTCACATCTCCATACAGACACACATACCTCTTATCTCCATACAGACATACATACCTCTCATCTCCATACAGACAAACATACCTCTCATCTCCATACAGACACACATACCTCTCATCTCCATACAGACACACATACCTCTCATCTCCATACAGACACACATACCTCTCATCTCCATACAGACACACATACTTCTCATCTCCATACAGACACACATACCTCTTATCTCCATACATACACACATACCTCTCATCTCCATACAGACACACATACCTCTCATCTCCATACAGACACACATACCTCTCATCTCCATACAGACACACATACCTCTTATCTCCATACATACACATACAGACACATACCTCACATACATCTATAGGCACACATACCTCTCACATACCCATACAGACACACATACAGACACATACCTCACAAACCCATACAGACACACATACCTCTCACATCTCCATACAGACACACATACCTCTTATCTCCATACAGACATACATACCTCTCATCTCCATACAGACAAACATACCTCTCATCTCCATACAGACACACATACCTCTCATCTCCATACAGACACACATACCTCTCATCTCCATACAGACACACATACCTCTCATCTCCATACAGACACACATACTTCTCATCTCCATACAGACACACATACCTCTTATCTCCATACATACACACATACCTCTCATCTCCATACAGACACACATACCTCTCATCTCCATACAGACACACATACCTCTCATCTCCATACAGACACACATACCTCTTATCTCCATACAGACACACATACCTCTCATCTCCAAACAGACACACATACCTCTCATCTCCATACAGACACACATACTTCTCATCTCCATACAGACACACATACCTCTTATCTCCATACAGACATACATACCTCTCATCTCCATACAGACAAACATACCTCTCATCTCCATACAGACACACATACCTCTCATCTCCATACAGACACACATACCTCTCATCTCCATACAGACACACATACCTCTTATCTCCATACATACACACATACCTCTCATCTCCATACAGACACACATACCTCTCATCTCCATACAGACACACATACCTCTCATCTCCATACAGACACACATACCTCTTATCTCCATACAGACACACATACCTCTCATCTCCAAACAGACACACATACCTCTCATCTCCATACAGACACACATACTTCTCATCTCCATACAGACACACATACCTCTTATCTCCATACAGACACACATACCTCTCATCTCCATACAGACACACATACCTCTTATCTCCATACAGACATACATACCTCTTATCTCCATACAGACATACATACCTCTCATCTCCATACAGACACACATACCTCTCATCTCCATACAGACACACATACTTCTCATCTCCATACAGACACACATACCTCTTATCTCCATACAGACACACATACCTCTTATCTCCATACAGACACACATACCTCTTATCTCCACACAGACACACATACCTCTTATCTCCATACAGACACACATACCTCTCATCTCCATACAGACACACATACCTCTTAGTTCCTCTTTAACTCACAGACTAATCAGGGAAACCTACTTCTCACTCCCTGTCACTCAGACATCACAGACACATACCTTTTTAATGCCCTCCTCCTCCTCCTTCAGTACCTAGAGGGACACACACCTCATACCCTTCAACTGTACCTATCTAGCAGGTACTGAACCTGTTTTTGTATGTCCTGTACTTATTACATTCAGCTGTACATATTGTACCTATTTCTGCCAGTGGCTAAAATACAGCTAATTAAAGCAGCTGGGAGATTGATGACTTATCTGCTAATTATCAGCTGGATAGGGGGGATTTAACACCGTTTTTTTGTGTGTGTATATAAGTATATACACATGTAACCCTCCCTGCCCGGCTCCTGGGGAGTTTACATCAAATGTCTCTTATCTTGGCTTGCTCAGAGGTGATTGCCTTGTCGGGGTGCTGGATCCGTGCCGGGTGGGTGTTGCTAATGTAATGATGGGCGCCAGGAACTTTATTCATACAAACAGTAGCTTTATTAATCACCATGATTACATTGATACCGTCTCTGTTACTTCATACACGTTACTTTGTGTATAGTTTCACTACTGTTCTCTGCATGTACTGTCTGTATCCTCTTCCCTGGCTGCCCCTATCTCGGCCAGGGTTACCACCTTCTGTTGAAGGCCAACACAGAGACTTTTCCCAATTCAATTTTATTTATTTTTAGGATTCTTTTTAAATATATTTAACTACCTTAACTTCTCTGACGGCATCTCCCAGCATCCCCTCCTGCATGGTCCCATCAACATGGCTCTGCAACATTAAATGACGTTGCATGACAACGGGAAGTCACGTGACGTTGCAGTGCCGTGTTACCATGACAACGGGACATCACGGCGCAGCAGGGCGTCCCGTTATTGTGGCAACGTGACGCCGATTGGTGGCACGATGTCATGTAATGACCAACTGTCCTGGCAACTTGGCACCATTTGACGTGGCGGAGCCATGTTGACTGAACCATGCAGGGGGAGATGCGGCCGGATGATTCCTCCGCTGAAGAAGGTAAGAGCCGAGGCCCTGCCCGGAGATTTCATAAATAAATCCGTAGCCCGGCGATATGTGACCAAAACCCGTAGTCTCCGGGTCAAACCCGGGTGGTGGCAACCCTGATGTCAGCCCGCTAGGAAAGGGCTGAGACTAACCCTTGTTACGTAAAGGATCCCTTTGCTTTGTAGCGTCGATAGTTCTCCAGATCTCTTGGCCCTGTGTCGGTCCTGGTACTACTCTCTCTCTCTCTGTGATCAGTATCCACATCTTCGCTACTGAATGTCATCACGTGGCCTTCTGACTGAGAGTCATCTATGGACTATCCAATGGGGCTGGTCCTACTTTGGTGCTGCGGCCTTTGGAGCCCCGTCTGGGCATAGGCTGCCTCTCTGAGAACCTGTAGAGTAGTGTGGAGCCATTCCTGGGAACACGATCTCAACAGGGTACTGTGCCTAACTAGAAAACAATAAAGGGAATCCTGACCCTATCCTACACATATCTACAGTGTAAACTACATACACTATTCACAGTGAGATCCCTCCTGGGACCTGACCTTCAGGAAACGCCTCCCCTCTATATATAACCTGCACTTATATCACTATCACTGGGCAGAAGTGGGCGGGGCTATGATTCTGCCTAATCACCCAGCACAATGTGATGGGGAGGGGGTGTTACTCTGTGTGGGGCCCACACAGTTAACCCCTTAAAGCCATAGTAATCCCAAATAGGGGTTACACTCATAAATCCATAAATACCCATTTTATTAGTAATATGATCTTTGCATATAGTAAACTGCATGTGTAATTAAGCCACTTTGGAAACTCCTCTATACCACACTGAGAAAATAGTCAGGATAAAGGTTTCAGATCTCACCGCACTCCTTATAGATAATTGTAGTGGGTGTCCTTTTTCTTTGTAAGGTGCGGGCAGTTGAAGAGCGGCTGGGATCCCACTTCTGCCACGTGGTTAAACTTGGAGCTGGATATCTTCTTGCCACACTGTTCTAATAAAGTCTTGCGCCTGAGGAAGGGAGTTCCCCGAAACGTTGTGCGTTTGCAACCTGCAAATAAAACAAGTTTATTACACTGAGATAATAAATACAGTGGACCTATATTTATATGGCAAATGCTGGACAGTCTGATACCTCTTTCCTCCTACCACACAGACATCAAGCTCACAGGCCTCTCACCCACATGGACTTCACACAAGCCAGGCTCCCGAAGACTTTGTGCGGTGCCTCCACTCCCCTCCACCCGCAGTCATTCGTAAGCAACAGAAGAGCCCTACCCAATGTAGCAGTTTCTCTGTTGCTACTTGGAGGGGGGAGAGGGGGGCAGGGAATACTGGTGGAAGTAAGCCAGGTCAGCAGCTGCAATGAAAACAGGAGCCAGTAATGTTTTATGAGTCTCCGATCTGTTATCAGAGAAAGTTTCAGTTAGCATTAGGTAGCCATACCTATACTTCTGCATGTACTACCCCAGCGGTGCACACATTTTTTTCGCTGCGGCCCCCTTCTTTGGAGCCGCAGCGTTCGCACCCCCCCGCCCTCTCCCAATGTGTCCGTGTCAAATGACGTTGCGGGTCACGTCATTTGACGCCACGTTGCCGTGGCGTCGCGTTGCCGAAGACCCGGCTAGCGAGTGAGTTACAGAGGCCGCACGCCTCCCCCAGCATTTAATTTAAATGTAACTCTGTAACCGCCTGTAAACCCCCCTACAAATCCTCCCCCCTCCCCCCCCCGGGAGGCGCCCCCCTCAGTTTGCAGGAATTCGTCGCATTTGAGTGAAACAATCTGGGAAAGAAACATACACAGAATTTATATTACTTTTATTATATCAATGTATGCAGCAGTACGGAAGATGGGAAATGTTAAAAGTGTTTTTGTATGTTTACAAACAGTATATATTGGGGGGCACACTAATGTGGTAATACGATGGCTCTGATTGGATCACGTCTCTCTGAGATGTATTTCACCAAGAAAAGTACAGTGCATTAATTGTAAGGGGAAGGATAATTAACTCATCTAAAAAAAAAGTACAACTGAGCACATAACACAGGTTGGATGAGGTGTCACAAACACTGTCACAAATAGGCAGGCTTCTTTTTTTAAACCTTTAGCTGTCAAAGGGGGCTGGCAACACATTATGGAGTGAAAGGGTTAAGAAAAGACGCACAGTTGGTACACTAGTGGTAGCATGTAAATCACACTAGTACACGAGGATGTGTGTAGGCGTGCAATTCCATGTATCACCGTATACAGAGGTTGTAATAAAGTGAGAGTACCCACGTAACACTAATTCTAACATCATACTAATAGTTGAATTTTTTATATTGAATATATATCTCATAGCTTAGCAGTAGTAGCATGGTAACCCAAGCTGCATAAGGCCTCGGGCATGGTCAGCGCTTATGCGCTGACCCGTGCTGAGGCGTGCTGCTGCTCGGCACTGAGCCCCTGCAGCCGCAATGAGAGTGGCTTTAGCAGGGGACCGCGCACGCTTGGGGAAGCGTGTGTCTGACGGAGTTTTGAAATTTGGCACTCGCCGGAGCGCAGGGCCGGTCACGTGAGCGGTTCGCCCAATGAGGGCGAACCAGCTCCGTGACGTCACTGGCCCGCCCCCAGACCCGCTCCCGACACGCCCACGGACGGCGCGCTGTGTAAGGCCAGGGAAAGCACCGCTTTCCCTGAGCCTCAGCGCGCCTCCGCACTCGACAAACAACTATGTCCCAGGCCTAAGGCTGGCTAACAAGTTACAGAATATACAACCCCACATGTGGGTTTTATTAGGGCAAAGAATTCTGACATGATTCCGAAGTTTCCGTGATCAGGACAGTTTAGACCAAGCTTATAAACGACCGACACATAACATTAAAAGTCTTTCACTGCCAGAATGGTAAAAACCTAAATAAACATTAGTCTTTGCCATCAATGTTTGCAAATTAAAAATACAACAATGTTCCCAATGTAACGGGTATTCCCCCACCCAATTGCATATATGGCGCATGTAAGGGGAACCTATATGTTACCAGGTGTGGTGCAGTATACCTGTCAGGCTCACAGGAGGTCTGAGCCTCCGCTAGTGAGAGCCTGGGGTGAATCCTCTGGAACGATCTTCTAATTACAGCGCCTCCACCTGTGCAGGATTCTAGGAGTGTAGAATGCCCCCTACACAGGACCCACATATATGAAACACATAGACCAAGGTATATGTAACACAGGTTTACTATATGGGCAGATAAAACACAATACACATGCATCAACAATATGACATCAACCGTACATAACTTCAGTGTCACCCTGTACCACTACTAAGCACAACTATCCACACACCTTGCAGGGCCTTAACCCCACGTAGTATTCCCAAAGTCCTTGTACCCAAAGTCCCACAACCCCACCCACGTGTGGGACAGCGCTGCCCACTAAGATGAAGTGTATAGGTGGTGCACTTGGTGACTTGGATAATACCTGCCCGGTGCTCCTGCTACCGGGTGAGCAGATGACCTTTACTTGGAATCCCTTGCTCCAGGAGATGATCCAAGATGCCTCCACCTCAACGGTGGGTGGCTCCCGCATGGAGTGATCCACCTTTATAATGTCTCTTATCCTTGCTAACGCAGAGGATGTTATACCTTCACAGCAATTGCCAGGATAGTTACGTTTTCTGGCTGGACCCTCACTTGTCTAGGTTCTACAGGACCCTGTCCCTAGTCTAAGGGGAGTGCCTGTAGTAACCGCAAGCTGAGGTGAGTAGGGCCTAGCTGGGGGCTAAGGGGAGACTTCTGGCCTAGTGCAGGAGGCTACTTTCCTCCCTGCACAAACACACCCTCCCCTCTCTGTGTCCCAGCTCCTAACTGACAATCCCTGTCTTCACACAACATTGTTGCAACTTTGCAGCATGAGAATCTGTCAGCCTTATTGGCTGTCTGGCTGCCTGTGACCAGGGTGAAAGTGCAGTCCCCAGAGGATGCTGAAAACTGTAGTCCTTGGTGGCTCTCTTTAACATTGGGGCCTCGTGCGCACTGTGTAATGGCCGCCGCCGCTGCTATCTTGTATATAATGTATACCCTGTTCATTTATGTAACTGTACTTGTAACCATGTATTATTTGTTTTACTCTGTGCCCAGGACATACTTGAAAACGAGAGGTAACTCTCAATGTATTACTTCCTGGTAAAATATTTTATAAATAAATAATAAACTGCGCATGTGCGAACTGGGGGATGTCCCTGACTATGGAGCGGCTCTTCTCACTCCCTGTAATTGCTGCCGTATCACATCTGAGGCTATACTGCACGCGCGCGAACTTCTGCGTATGCGCAAACGCACACAAGATGGCGGCTCCCTGTAGCTGATGTCGCCGGGAGCCCCCGGTGATGCGATCACCCCTGCAACTGCCCTCACGCTGTCGCAGGTGAGAGCGAGAGAACCGAATGTCTGGGGAGCCAGAGGGGACCAGGCTTCATTCTCCCCCTGGTGGAAATACCAACGTCCCCGCTTGGAGGGCATCACAACATAAAGTTACACAATCAAAATGCAGTGCATAATAGGTATAACTTAACTTATGTACTCTAACATCGCTGATACATGGCATATCACACACAGTAATACCCGAGGCCAGCTGAGTGTTAGCTGTTTTCTGAGACCAATTGTGGGGTGCCCCTAACTGATAATGAGGGGGTACCTCACTTTGACTTTTGTGAGCCTCCGCAAACTCATGGTCAGGTGCAACAGACACTGGTTCCATACTGCTTCCTCCCCCTGGTGGAAGGAATAGCACAGTGTCTCTTGGCCAGACCTTTACCTTGCCATCTGCGGCATGGATGCAGTAGGCCAGGAGATCATGACCTTTTCCGTGGTCCACCACATGGTGAATGGAACGCTCCTTTTTGTGCTTAAAGGAGGCAATTTTCACTGAATCACTCACAACACAGTCCTTGTCCCTAAGAACTTGGGAGGCTTCCATTGGGAAGCGAGCAAGTAGCAAAGTCTCTGTACTCAAAGTCTTTGTTACATCCTGCAGGGGGTAGAGGGTTGATACCTTACCACTGCGGTGATTCATGGTGGCCAACAGGTCCTCGGGGACGCTGTCAGTTCCCACCTCGGCTGTCTTGGGACCTGTCCCCGGCACTTCTGGGGCAGTCCACTCACTGTCTTGAAATTCGGGAGCGTTGGATCCCAGTCCTGGGACCATTTGGGTTGGAGCGCACGGGCTTACACTCAGTTCAGTTATGGTAACGGTTATGGTGTCACACGGGCCCACCGTCAGGTCATGTGCAGTCTCACCTCGGGCACACGGATGTCCAGCAACGTTCTGCTGCTCAGCATGAGCCTTAGTTGGGGCCATTTCCACGGCCAACTCCATTGGAGCCTGTGGGGAGTAAGGAGGTTCTTCACCACTCCGCTGGCTTGCGATGGGTTCCTCTTCCTCTGGTCCCGTCTCCGGATGTCCCTCCGACACACTGGGGGTCGCCATGGCTGTGGGACTCTTCCGCGGCTCTGGCCGCACCAGCGCTTGCTGCCGAGGGATGTCGATGTGCAGCAGGCCCAAGTCACAGGTAAGCCTCTCTGCCTCTGCCGCACCGCTGTAGTGGCCCGCCGGTAGGCACATCACCACTGATGGTTGGCTGCTGTCATCAGTAGACAAGGATGGGGGTAGGGACACCTCCGCAGGGGAACAGCGTTGGGGCGCCTCGCATTCACTGGCGGCTATCGGCATGAAGCGGTCCTGCTCTGGCGATACCAGTGGTAGCGATCCCCCTTCTCCCTGGGCAGTAACCTTACCCTGCTTGATTCCTTCATCTGTGGTTCCATCATCTGGGGTTCTGGTTTTGGAACCGAGTCTGGAACCGGATCTGGAGCCGTCTCTGTCATCGGGGCTTGGTACTCCTCAAGCGTAGGCAGAAAAGGGCTAGACACAAGATGGTTTGCTCCGTTCACAAAGAAAATAGCTCCCAAAACAAATTATTTTCCCAGGAATACACAATCAGGGCCCAAACACCTCAAGCTGGTGATACCGTCAGTGGATACCTCCAAGAACCCTTTAGGCAATGAGTAATAGGCAAAGTCCATATCGCCCTTCCTCACTTTATGCAGACACGGGCACACAAAAAAATGGTTGACTTACTTTCCTGGCTCGCCATGCCCCTGTGAGCTGAGGTTGTGGTTTGCTGCATCCTGTATCTTTCTTAGAGGGAACAGAAGTTGCTACTGGCAGTTCACTGTGCTCACTCCCCCTGGTGGAATTTAGAGGAGGGGCGGCACACTCTTTCAAGGGGTGTTTCTGGTTCTGCGCTGAGTCACTCACATCGCAGGGGAGGGGCTCTGATTTTCACGCCAAACCCGGACAGATTGTTGCAACACTTTTCTGTGCAGGCTGGCAGTCAGCAGCACATGCGCTCTCCTGACTTGGCGGGAGACGCCATTTTAGGTGTGACTCACTTTTGGCATTCTCTGATGAGAAAACCTCCATTTTGTGCACAGTCCCATTAACTACGCTAGGGCTCTCTGCATATACAATGGGATAGCCTTCTGGTGGGGCACCTGGGGCTGATAAAGTCCAAGGGCCATTTCCCTGCATTATTCCTGACCCGCCGCTATCCATAGGCTACTCCACTGGACAGTGATGTCAAACCTTTGCTCCATCTGCTTCCACCCTTGGTCTAGGCCCAGGAGTTTCTTTAGGGCCTCCCAAATTTCAATCCCGTCCACATGACTGGGAACGTTCCCTACAACCACCACGTGACTGGGCAGTGCTTTACGCCAGCAGGCCCAAGAATGGACCTCATGGATTGAGGGTATGAACATGGTGGACAATTTGACACAAAAATAAAATAGGACACCCCAGGTCTGATCTCAGCAGCGCCTCCAAATGTAACGTGTATTCCCCCAGCCAATCGCATATATGGCGCATGTAAGGGGAACCTATATGTTACCAGGTGTGGTGCAGTATACCTGTCAGGCTCACAGGAGGTCTGAGCCTCCGCTAGTGAGAGCCTGGGGTGAATCCTCTGGAACGATCTTCTAATTACAGCGCCTGCACCTGTGCAGGATTCTAGGAGTGTAGAATGCCCCCTACACAGGACCCACATATATGAACCACATACACCAAGGTATATATAACACAGGTTTACTATATGGGCAGATAAAACACAATACACATGCATCAACAATATGACATCAACCGTACATAACTTCAGTGTCACCCTGTAACACTACTAAGCACAACTATTCACACACCTTGCAGGGCCTTAGCCCCACACAGTATTCCCAAAGTCCTTGTATCTAAAGTCCCACAACCCCACCCACACCTGGTACAGCGCTGCCCACTAAGATGAAGTGTATAGGTGGTGCACTTGGTGACTTGGATAATACCTGCCCGGTGCTCCTGCTACCGGGTGCGCAGATGACCTTTACTTGGAATCCTTTGCTCCAGGAGATGATCCAAGATGCCTCCGCCTCAACGGTGGGTGGCTCCCGCATGGAGTGATCCACCTTTATAATGTCTCTTATCCTTGCTAACGCAGAGGATGTTATACCTTCACAGCAATTGCCAGGATAGTTACGTTTTCTGGCTGGACCCTCACTTGTCTAGGTTCTACAGGACCCTGTCCCTAGTCTAAGGGGAGTCCCTGTAGTAACCACAAGCTGAGGTGAGTAGGGCCTAGCTGGGGGCTAAGGGGAGACTTCTGGCCTAGTGCAGGAGGCTACTTTCCTCCCTGCACAAACACACCCTTCCCTCTCTGTGTCCCAGCTCCTAACTGACAATCCCTGTCTTCACACAACATTGTTGCAACTTTGCAGCATGAGAATCTGTCAGCCTTATTGGCTGTCTGGCTGCCTGTGACCAGGGTGAAAGTGCAGTCCCCAGAGGCTGCTGAAAACTGTAGTCGTTGGTGGCTCTCTTTAACATTGGGGCCTCGTGCGCACTGTGTAATGGCCGCCGCCACTGCTAACTGCGCATGTGCGAACTGGGGGATGTCCCTGACTATGGAGCGCCTCTGCTTCCTCCTCCTGGTGGAAGGAATAGCACAGTGTCTCTTGGCCAGACCTTTACCCGGCCATCTGCGGCATGGATGCAGTAGGCTAGGAGATCTTGACCTTTTCCGCGGTCCACCACATGGTGAAGGGAACGCTCCTTTTTGTGCTTAAAGGAGGTGATTTTCACTGAATCACTCACAACACAGTCCTTGTCCCTAAGAACTTGGGAGGCTTCCATTGGGAAGCGAGCAAGTAGCAAAGTCTCTGTACTCAAAGTCTTTGTTACATCCTGCAGGGGGTAGAGGGTTGATACCTTACCACTGCGGTGATTCATGGTGGCCAACAGGTCCTCGGGGACGCTGTCAGTTCCCACCTCGGCTGTCTTGGGACCTGTCCCCGGCACTTCTGGGGCAGTCCACTCACTGTCTTGAAATTCGGGTGCGTTGGATCCCAGTCCTGGGACCATTTGGGTTGGAGCGCACGGGCTTACACTCAGTTCAGATATGGTAACGGTTATGGTGTCACACGGGCCCACCGTCAGGTCATGAGCAGTCTCACCTCGGGCACACGGATGTCCAGCAACGTTCTGCTGCTCAGCATGAGCCTTAGTTGGGGCCATTTCCACGGCCACCTCCATTGGAGCCTGTGGGGAGTAAGGAGGTTCCTCACCACTCCGCTGGCTTGCGATGGGTTCCTCTTCCTCTGGTCCCGTCTCCGGATGTCCCTTCGACACACTGGGAGTTGCCATGGCTGTGGGACTCTTCCGCGGCTCTGGCCGCACCAGCGCTTGCTGCCGAGGGATGTCGATGTGCAGCAGGCCCAAGTCACAGGTAAGCCGCTCTGCCTCTGCCGCACCGCTGTAGTGGCCCGCCGGTAGGCGCATCACCACTGATGGTTGGCTGCTGTCATCAGTAGACAAGGATGGGGGTAGGGACACCTCCGCAGGGGAACAGCGTCGGGGCGCCTCGCATTCACTGGCGGCAATCGGCATGAAGCAGTCCTGCTCCGGCGGTACCAGTGGTAGCGATCCCCCTTCTCCCTGGGCAGTCACCTTACCCTGCGTTGATTCCGTCATCTGTGGTTCCATCATCTGGGGTTCTGGTTTTGGAACCGAGTCTGGAACCGGATCTGGAGCCGTCTCTGTCATCGGGGCTTGGTACTCCTCAAGCGTATGCAGAAAGGGGCTAGACACAAGATGGTTTGCTCCGTTCACAAAGAAAATAGCTCCCCAAACAAATTATTTTCCCAGGAATACACAATCAGGGCCCAAACACCTCAAGCTGGTGATACCGTCAGTGGATACCTCCAGGAACCCTTTAGGCAATGAGTAATAGGCAAAGTCCAAATCTCCCTTCCTCACTTTATGCAGACACGGGCACAAAAAAAATGGTTGACTTACTTTCCTCGCTCGCCATGCCCCTGTGAGCTGAGGTTGTGGTTTGCGGCACCCTGTATCTTTGTTAGGGGGAACAGAAGTTGCTACTGGCAGTTCACTGTGCTCACTCCCCCTGGTGGAATTTAGAGGAGGGGCGGCACACTCTTTCAAGGGGTGTTTCTGGCTCTGCGCTGAGTCACTCACATCGCAGGGGAGGGGCTCTGATTTTCGTGCCAAACCCGGACAGATTGTTGCAACACTTTTCTGTGAAGGCTGGCAGTCAGCAGCACATGCGCTCTCCTGACTTGGCGGGAGATGCCATTTTAGGTGTGACTCACTTTTGGCATTCCCTGATGAGAAAACCTCCATTTTGTGCACAGTCCCGTTAACTACGCTAGGGCTCTCTGCATATACAATGGGATAGCCTTCTGGTGGGGCACCTGGGGCTGATAAAGTCCAAGGGCCATTTTCCCTGCATAATTCCTGACCCGCCGCTATCCATGGGCTACTCCACTGGACAGTGATGTCAAACCTTTGCTCCATCTGCTTCCACCCTTGGTCTAGGCCCAGGAGTTTCTTTAGGGCCTCCCAAATTTCAATCCCGTCCACATGACTGGGAACGTTCCCTACAACCACCACGTGACTGGGCAGTGCTTTACTCCAGCAGGCCCAAGAATGGACCTCATGGATTGAGGGTATGAACATGGTGGACAATTTGACACAAAAATAAAATAGGACACCCCAGGTCTGATCTCAGCAGCGCCTCCAAATGTAACGGGTATTCCCCCACCCAATTGCATATATGGCGCATGTAAGGGAAACCTATATGTTACCAGGTGTGGTGCAGTATACCTGTCAGGCTCACAGGAGGTCTGAGCCTCCGCTAGTGAGAGCCTGGGGTGAATCCTCTGGAACGATCTTCTAATTACAGCGACTCCACCTGTGCAGGATTCTAGGAGTGTAGAATGCCCCCTACACAGGACCCACATATATGAACCACATAGACCAAGGTATATGTAACACAGGTTTACTATATGGGCAGATAAAACACAATACACATGCATCAGCAATATGACATCAACCGTACATAACTTCAGTGTCACCCTGTACCACTACTAAGCACAACTATCCACACACCTTGCAGGGCCTTAACCCCACACAGTATTCCCAAAGTCCTTGTACCCAAAGTCCCACAACCCCACCCTTGGTGGGACAGCGCTGCCCACTAAGATGAAGTGTATAGGTGGTGCACTTGGTGACTTGGATAATACCTGCCCGGTGCTCCTGCTACCGGGTGTGCAGATGACCTTTACTTGGAATCCCTTGCTCCAGGAGATGATCCAAGATGCCTCCGCCTCAACGGTGGGTGGCTCCCGCATGGAGTGATCCACCTTTATAATGTCTCTTATCCTTGCTAACGCAGAGGATGTTATACTGTACCTTCACAGCAATTGCCAGGATAGTTACGTTTTCTGGCTGGACCCTCACTTGTCTAGGTTCTACAGGACCCTGTCCCTAGTCTAAGGGGAGTGCCTGTAGTAACCGCAAGCTGAGGTGAGTAGGGCCTAGCTGGGGGCTAAGGGGAGACTTCTGGCCTAGTGCAGGAGGCTACTTTCCTCCCTGCACAAACACACCCTCCCCTCTCTGTGTCCCAGCTCCTAACTGACAATCCCTGTCTTCACACAACATTGTTGCAACTTTGCAGCATGAGAATCTGTCAGCCTTATTGGCTGTCTGGCTGCCTGTGACCAGGGTGAAAGTGCAGTCCCCAGAGGATGCTGGGAACTGTAGTCCTTGGTAGCTCTCTTTAACATTGGGGCCTCGTGCGCGCTGTGTAATGGCCGCCGCCACTGCTAACTGTTGCATGTGCGAACTGGGGGATGTCCCTGACTATGGAGCGCCTCTTCTCACTCCTGTAATGGCTGCCGTATCGCATCTGAGGCTATACTGCACGCGCGCGAACTTCCGCGTATGCGCAAACGCACACAAGATGGCGGCTCCCTGTAGCTGATGTCGCCGGGAGCTCCCGGTGACGCGATCACCCCTGCAACTGCCCTAACGCTGTCGCAGGTGAGAGCGAGAGAACCGAATGTCTGGGGAGCCAGAGGGGACCTGCCTACATTTATATAGCAGCTAATATTTTATATTGATAGCCATACAGGCTTATTATAAACATGCATTTTGACAGGTCTATTTCTTAGACTCTTCCCAGTTTTCTAAATAATACATTAAAAGGTTATCTGCAATTAAAAGATTAGTTATCAAGCATCCGTCATTCCATTGCAGACAGTTGTTTTAATATGGGAAGTGAACCAGGAGAGATTCGGAACAGCTTCTGGCAGCTTAGGCAGAAATATTTAAAAGCGATAAAATCCATAATTGTTTTAGTATGTTCTGGCGACAAGTGGGATAAAGGGGATATTTTTAGTAAGACGTTGCGTTCGTAAAGGCAGCTTGCTGTGTATTAAACGTGTGACACAAAAGAAAATATTCTCACTGCAATGACACAAACCTCAACCTATTATTATTAATTTACTCATATAGTATTGACCAAATACATAAAGCTTCACAGTATAAGCACACAGGCGGTATAAATAAG
Source organism: Ascaphus truei (assembly GCF_040206685.1). Taxonomy (NCBI): domain Eukaryota; kingdom Metazoa; phylum Chordata; class Amphibia; order Anura; family Ascaphidae; genus Ascaphus; species Ascaphus truei. The sequence goes on from NC_134491.1 coordinate 2,471,943, forward strand.
GGCACAGGTATAAATAAGGGCACAGGTATAAATAAGGGCACTACACTGGTAGCAGTCACAGCTTACAAACTGCATAGTGGTGGGGGCTTAAATGTACCTTGTGTGGGTATCAATGCTTAGCACATGTAAGCAAATAATTGCATTGCGCCAGAAGGAGGTGTCCTGAATATTGATACCCGGATTCCCTGAGAACGAGGAATTTCAGCAACATTTATACATATAAAACTATTGCTTCAGTGGGATTGCAGCATGTACACAAAGAGAAGGCATTAGAAAAAAAGCACGTTTCATTGCCTGTACAATTCTTTGTGATCTTCAGTAACACATTACAGGTCCCTGCAGAAAAGTGTCGCTGTTACAATGCTACACACTGAAAACATTGAAAAATATTCCGTTCCAGCTTCCAGTGAGGGAACGCGTACACTTGTGTTGTGCTTAATTAAACCAGACACAGATATGATTTAAGTTTAAAAAGAAAACATGATCCACAGCAGACAATTATTAATTCGACTGCCCAAATGATAATCAGTTTGACAAAGATCCATCGTATCTCCATTCTGTTTAAACACAAGAAATTGTGCAAGCAGACACTTTCATCAAGACAGCTTGTTAGCAAGCTTATGGTTCTTAGGTTCCGTTGCCATAGTATCTAGATTGGAAAACGCTGCAGATTGGCAGGAAAAAGCATGCCTGCAATTGCCCTCTCTCAGCAGGCTACCTAGATCTACTCAAAGACAGTGCACTGTGAGTTCTCTTTCCCAGTTTGCACAACCCCCTGCTGTTTAATAATATCCATTTACTGTTTGGGATTGATCTGGTTCAGTGTAAAACCCGCAGCTAAGCAAGACCCTGCCTCTCCCATACAGAGAGAGCCTCTTTCACAAATGAGAGGCTGGCAATTAATAAAGAAACGTTATACTGTATACACTATAAGCAATCTATTTGGATACAAGGTACATTCCATGTTTTTATACAAGACTTTTAAAGGATGCAGCTTTAGTAATCGGCATCTGTGATTTTGTATTTTTGTATGTTTACCTTCAGGTATTGTGACACTGTAAGAAAGAGCTCAACGTGGATTTCGATTTTTCTGTATTTCCACAGCCTTGTTTTGTTGTCTGGGTTAATTAATGCAATAAAATGTCATATTATTTTTCTAGTTTTTTCTTAAGAGGTAACTCTCAATGTATTACTGCTGTGAAGCGCTATGTACATTAATGGCGCGATATAAATAAAGATATACATACTTACATACATTACTCCGTGGTAAAACATTTTATAAATAAATATGTAATTGAATAGTCAACTTGCACCGAGACCCCTCCCCATAAAGTATACATCGGTTATCTTTATATTTGTGATTACTTTTTGTTTACGTTTCTCTAATTTGGATGTATTCCCTTTGCTACCAGAGTGAATGTATAAATATTGGATAATTAAACCTCCATTTTTTTGTTGTGTTCCAGAATTTCATTTGCCAGGCTTTGAAAAAGCAAAATTGTCCATTTTTTTTAGAAGTAAGGAGCCTTTTGCTTTGTATTACTATTCCCACAAAGTCAGTATTCAGTATGCTCGAGGTATTAATTATAATTATATTTATTCCCTATTATCCAGATTTGGGGGGGGGGGGGAAAGGCAACGCAGTAAGGGTGTATAATCCAGTTTTCTTGTTTCTGTATTATTTTTCTGTCTTATTATTTAAAAAACAAACCGCTCACACAATCCTCTGTCATCTTTGCTTTGAACCCATATATTTGAATTATGTACGGAACATTACTATAAATGGTTTTACATAGCGGTCATAGTAAATAATAACAAGGTAGTGGTGAGGAAAACTAGCTTTAGTACTGTATGCATATGAATGAGATATACATATACAGTACGTCTCTGTGTTTATTCTTATGTTTGTTTTTATAGAGAGGAGTGGCTCAGTGAGTAAAGATAAAGACACTGACTGGCACTGAGTTTGAAGCAGGGGAACCTGGTTCAATTCCTGGTGTTGGCTCCTTGTGACCTCGGGCAAGTCACTTTATCTCCCTGTGTCTCAAAAACATAGATTGTAAGCTCCACGGGGCAGGGGCCTGTGCCTGCAAAATGTCTCTCTAAAGCGCTACGTAAAACTAGCAGCGCTATACAAGAACATGCTATTATTATTATTATATATAGGGGGGTTGTAGTAGCAAAGGTTTTGCAGTGGTATTGATGCAACAATTTGTTATTATGAGTGAGGAGGGGGGTTATGTCCATGAGAAGTCTGAGGGAGGAGGAGGAGGGCTTGAGAGGTATGTGTCTCTGATGTTTTTGTGGGATAAAAAGGGAGAGGTAGGTGTCCTTAATGTCTGTGTATTACAAGGGGATGAGAGGTATGTGTTCCTGATGTCTGTATTAGGAGAGGGTGATGTATGTGTCCCTGATGTCTGTGTATTAGCAGGAGGAGAGGTATTGTGTCTCTGGTGTATGTGTATTAGGAGGGGGGAGGTATTGTGTCCCTGATGTCTGGACATTAGGAGGTGAGAGGTACTGTATGTGTTCCTGATGTCTGTGTATTAGGAGGCGGAGGTATGTGTCTCTGATTTCTGTGCATTAGAAGGTAAGAGGTATGTGTCCCTGATTCCTGTATATTAGAAGGTAAGAGGTATGTGTCCCTGATTCCTTTGTATTAGAAGGTAAGAGGTATGTGTCCCTGATGCCTGTGTATTAGAAGGTAAGAGGTATGTGTCCCTGATTTCTGTGTATTAGAAGGTAAGAGGTATGTGTCCTGATGCCTGTGTATTAGAAGGTAAGAGGTATGTGTCCCTGATTTCTGTGTATTAGAAGGTAAGAGGTATGTGTCCCTGATTTCTGTGTATTAGAAGGTAAGAGGTATGTGTCCCTGATGCCTGTGTATTAGAAGGTAAGAGGTATGTGTCCCTGATGCCTGTGTATTAGAAGATAAGAGGTATGTGTCCCTGATTTCTGTGTATTAGAAGGTAAGAGGTATGTGTCCCTGATTTCTGTGTATTAGAAGGTAAGAGGTATGTGTCCCTAATGCCTGTGTATGAGGGCCGGTGAGAGGTTTGTGTCTTTGATACCTCTTTTGCCTGAGACATGGGGAGTATGTGTCCTCAAGGTCACTGTAGTCATCAACTGATTAACAAGGTTATTCTCCCTTGTGGGCCTTTCTGCTGTTATTCTTTATAAACAATAGTAGAGCTGCAATATAGGTTACATGGGTGAAAATGCCAAGCATTAGTGAAATCCCTGGTTGAGCGAGGGGAGCATAAAATATAATACAGTTTTATTAAAATAACAAATGATTAGTCTATAATAGTAACAATGCCCTGGGCATAAACTAGCCATCAATGACCCAGTGGGTTTGGTCCACCTCCCTGGGCACTAATTGGCCAGATAATGCCCTTTTCTGAGGGGATTATTACTGAAATACTTGGGTGACATCCAGTTGTCCATCGAGCTCAGTATTCTATCTTCCATAATAACACGTACTGAGAGATTGCAGACTGCTTCTGTATATAGGGCGTATGAGAGGTATGTGTCCTTAATGTCTGTATTAGGAGGACGTGGGAGGTATTAGGAAGAGATGCTAGGTATGTGTCCCTGATGTTATCGCTAAAAGGTAGTAGAATTGAATGCTGCAGGACAACTTGACAATGAAACACATGATTACAATGAGAAATGAGGAGTAAATGTAATTTGTGAACTTGTGAAAGTGAAAAATGTTTGTTGAGTCGTCTGGCAGGATTACAGTAGGGCTTCAAAAGCAGTCACAGGATTTCTTTCTTTGCTCTGCTTTGCCGTTTTTCCCTCATCTTCAATTACTCAGCCACCCTTTGCTGCAGCTTTCAAAGTGACCTGTCCAGGGCTCTGTGCTCCTGTCCTAGTTTGCTTACACATGGTTTATCTGCAAAATGTTATTGCAAAGTCTCTTAATACTAATACTAAACCTTGCAGACGCACCTACCAGAACGCCCTCCTACTGTCTCTGTACGTTCTTCCTACCTACCAATTCGATTGTAAGCTCTTCGGGGCAGGGACTCCTCTTCCACAATGTTACCTTTATGTCGGAGGCACTTATTCCCTTTATGTTTTATTTGTATTATTTGTTATGTATATGATTGTCACGTGTATTCCTGCTGTGAAGCACCATGTACATCAATGGCACTATATAAATAAAGACATACAGTACATATTAATAGTCATGTAATATCAAAGTAAGGGGACGTCATGCCCATCGATGTGAACTCCTTGTACTGTCTCTGCAGGGCGAGGGGATTCATTCATTAGATATCAAAGAAATATTCCCATTCAGGGAATGCTGCTAAATTGTACAAATCTGTAAATAAATATGTTTATGAGATTCGCAATCTCCCAGCTGGGGCAGTTTAACAAGGATAAGAAAATGAATACGAAAATAAACAAATGTGAGACACATATTTATCGGAGATAACAGGAATTCATATTTACAGTATACACAATTTACACTGTAGTATACATCTCAACGAATCTATATATTTCTATGTATATATGTTAAATGATAACTGCAGTCACTCATTAACCGTCTCTTTACGTCGGCACAAGTACCATCTCCAATTAAACCCAACACCATAAATAATAACGTGTTACTTCTGCGCTGCTCGTCTCTATAAATAAACTGCTGTGTTTATGGATTTATACAGTAAATAATCCACGATCTTATGTAAAAAAAAAAATATTGAAAAGATTTAAAAATTAAAAACGTTACAGGATAAAGGTAAAGTCAAATATATCACATATTGTACATGCAAGGCACATAATAATCCCCACGTTTAAATGGTGTGCCCAGCAGCAGAGGCTTCAAATGTAAGTTATTCACTTAAAACGGATTCATTAAATGCTCCAGTGTCGATGTAATACTTTCAACGCTAGCAACTAAAGGGTATCAAGAAAATGCAGGTTGTTCTTAAAATGCATGTTCATTTGAACTGCCAGGGTCTTTGGGTTTCCAATATCAAGTTAACCCCTTTCTTGGATTAATTTGAAATATGACCACATTAAGTAACAGTGGAGAAAGAGGCAGCTCAGACGCTTTCCACTTACACTATGCCTGATACGGAGACGCTTCTCCGAGAGCCTGCCAATGTATTAGGCACCAGAGCTCCAGCCCAGAGCCCTGCTCTCCCCATGTTGCATCTCAGAGCTGTGGATTTGGTCCCATCACTCTAATCAGCCTTATATTGATCTCCTAAGCTTGCCTCCATTCTAACCTCCTGCCATTTCCTCTGGACACTGTGTAACCAAACTGTGCTAAGTGTTGTTGATTTGCAGGCAAAAGTAGAGGGGTAAATATATATTAACAAGCCATAAACATTTTGCAAGTGGGGAGTCAATAAAAGGCAGCCTATGCCGTTGTGTAAAGGGAAAGAAATGATTGCAGGCGGCTGGCTAACAGCGCAGGCACTGTAATCGGAGAATAATTCTTTTCTCCTCTGTGATTAAGAATTGATCAAGCTTCAAGCCTTCAATGCCATTGAATTGGTTGTACGCTGCTGGAGTTAAAAAAAACTCTGCAGGGCTCTGCTATTTGTTTGTGAAACTCCTAGGAATCCGAGTGCATAATTGGGCTTGGGAAGTTAGGGAATAAAATAAAAAGAGGGGAAACGCACTTTCTTTCTTCCCAGCTGGGTGAGTCCTGGCGCACAGACTTCTGTGTACAAATGTAGCCAGCAGCAAACCTCACCTCCCTAATGTAAAAAGGTGTTTTGTTACGTTTTGCAGTTGCCGAGAACGAAAGCCAGCGTCCCAGACGCTCATTAAAAAAAAGAAAAAGAAATGCCACATTACAATAAAGGTGTATTTCTGTCACCGCATTTCTAAAAACAGTGACTTGGATTAATATGTTCCTGACGTACAGGGGAGAGAGCGGGAAAAAAAAGAGAAGCCAGACGCAATGCCCGTGTGTATATTATCATCTGTGTCAGACCCGCATACAACCCAACCTAGCATTATTCCCTAAGCTGCAAGCCTGAGCTGATTGTTCCAGGAGCCTTGGGCGAGATAATTGTTTTATTAAACAGCAGCTCATTTATTTTACCAGCCTTTCTGCCGCTGAACCCATAAAGTGCCTGGAGCCGTAGACAGGCTGCGGCTGGGTGACGGATGCCTGTTTATTTGGGCTGTTTTCCTGCCCGGATACATAGGGTTAATATGGAATTATTCTTTTTTTGCTCTGCATTTTATTTATTTATTTAATATAGCGCCCTTATCCAGGGTGCTGTAGGCACACAGCGATAAAATGACGTGCCCAAGGTCACAAAGAGCTGACACCGGGGTCTGAACCAGACTCCCCGGATTCAAACTCAGTGTCATTGTTCAGAGTCAGTGTTTTTACTCACTGAGGCACTCCTCCCATTTATAAATTACAGTACTGCTGCAGCTAAACAGCACATGTATGTATGTATTCTACTGCAAGACTGAGAGAAGCTTCACAACTTTGTTTTACAAATGACCTGTCTTTTTCTTTTTTTTATCCTGATCACATAATGAATTGGGAATGTTTATAAAATGTTTTTTTTTTTTTTTAAAGATCATTGATATAAAATATACAGTTTAGATGGTCTTTCAAATTGTTACCATTGTGAATTTTCTCACATTCAGATCAGAGTTTGGAGATATGTTTTTTTTTTCTAAGCGCTATCTCTCTTTGTTATATAAATAATAAGCAGTTTATTTATATCAAATATATCAGTTTATTTATTTGTTTTATCTAGATAGCACTTTTATCCAAAGCGCTTTATAGCTAAGTAATTAAACAATAACCGTAGACAACATAAGAAGCATAGTAAATATGTACTGTACACTATAAATTAACCCGATTGTTTGGATGTTGTGATATAGAAGAATATGATCATTCATGGAAAAGCTGTTCATCCAAAGCACTCCATAAAGAAAAAACATTTGAGATACATCTTGAGATTTTCAGATGAAGGCACACTAAATACAGGTGAAAAAACATACACATGTGATGATTCAGGTCCTAATTTTGCTCAGATGGATCTGCAGACAGACAGAAAAAAAATGGCACTATATCGTAAGCATAATCACTTAATTACTGAGGGGTGATTGATCATGGAAAGATTAGATCTCATAATGAAAACGAAATAGGTGAATATCTTGAAGTCTGATAAGATTGTGTAGTACAGCATGATTGTGTTGTTATAAGATTGTGTAGTGCAGCATGAATGATTGTGTTGTTATAAGATTGTGTAGTACAGCACGGTTGTGTTGTTATAAGTGGGCTCATGAACGACTGAGGAAGTCCTCGGCATTAAAGAAGTCCCCTTTGCCAGGAATCGTTCCTCGATCCCAAAGAAAGACATGTCACAAGCAAACTCTGAATCTTCAACCAAGAGGTCACTCCGGGTCAGGTGGTGGTGCAACTTTTCGGCCTCCATTCCTTTGATTATCTCTTGTTTCCCTAGTTCCTATACTTGGTCTGCTTATTCTGTCCCTGGTTCCCTGCTCCCTGCATCTGATCCCTGCCCCTGCACCTGTTCCTGATCCCTGCTCCTGTTCCTGCCTTGGCCTCATTTCCTGGCTTCTGACCCCCCAGCTTTGCATTGAACCCACCTCAGTCAACTGCCCCACAACAGTTCTATAAACACCACAAATAGCACCAAGCTATGTGTTATTCCCTTCATAAGAACATCTTCTTACAACATCTAATTGGCCCTTACTGTTATGAGAACATTTCCTTAAAAAAGCCATCTTCTCACACCCAACGCGCCCTTTCCTATAACAGGGATTTCTGTTATGAAAACATTGTTTATAAATTCATCTTTAATCCTCGACATGTAACTTCCGTAAGAAATACTGAAATAAAATAAGGTGCTCCTTCCAAAAACATTGCGATTCCTTCTCTACGCTCTCAGCAGACGTGCTCCTGGTTATACTCCTACATTTGATCTGTATTAAGTAGTCCTCAATAGCAAGATTTTGGTTTAAATCTCTTTCTGTTATGGAGTGAAACCAGCAGCAGATAAGGATAATTGTGTCCGCACAGATTGTCCTATTTACTACAAAACCTTAAACCTGATCTCTTTTTTTTGTCGTTAGAGTTGTGCGCTTCCCAGGTCAGGAAGACGGACAACAGAGGTTACCCCAGATCACCCGATATTATAGTTTTAGAAACTACTTTATTTTCTTGAACATTTCCAAGGATGTTTGAATTCTTTCTGTATTTGATGGGAGGCTGGTCCATCAGCTCCCCTTTCAGTGAATATTCTCACATTTTCCCTGGTCTGACACTCTACAGATGTACCGCACACACCCTATTCTAGCATTTCTTCCAATTTGAAGATGTTTTTTCCACTGGTTTATTAATGCTGGGTGTTACTGTAAGTGCATTTAAAAGTGCAATCCCACCTAGTAACATGATAACTACCACAGAATGGACATTGTGTGCGATTTACATTAGGGTCCCACATCTAACAAAGGAAGAGATGATGCACTGGTTTTAATGATTTAAGCTTAATGGTAAAGTAGTTCTGAGAAAATGCACAAAGGCAGCCATTTTTATTAAGCCCAGATAATAGAAATGTGTCTTATTGCTTCTCAGAAATCGAAAGCTACAGTGTTATTTCGCAGTGATGTGATCAGGATGAAAAGGAAAGGCAATTTGTGTTTTTTTGGGGGGGGGGGGAGGCGTGCGTGGGACTGTGGCTTTGCAGAATCATTACACTTTCAGATGAGAGATGCCAAGTGAGGCCTGCCGTTACCATGGCAATTGCTCATTTATGAATAAATGAGGCAAGGCCTAGTAGATGCAGACTCACAGCGTGGGGAAATTTATCGGAGTTTGTAGATGGTGTCCGTCTGTGATCTGAGGTAGGAGACGCAGCTGAGGGGGAGAAGAATTAGTGACAATTCTGCACTGCTTAGCACAAGGGATGGTATGTACTCTGTGGTCCACTGCTGCCACGTAGGGAGTGCAAAGCATTATGGGAAAGTCCAGTGAGAACCATATCATGGAATGTAGGGTCTACTACGGTGAGTTTAAAACGCAGGGTTTTATGGATGAACATTAAGCAGCTCTCTGCATTAAAACGAGTGACATCAGCACATTTTGCTTCTCACTTTGCTGGATAACCTTAATGGTGACAGTCTTTGGGGTGTCCATTAAAGTGTGATAGCCATGACTGCACTGCAATGGCGCATTAACTGCCATTTACCTGAATGTGGCTATCATATATAATTAATCCCCCATGCTGTGCACCATCCCACAACCATTGAGTTCAAGAGGGACCAGTCTTTATAGCTGACCCCAGGAAGTTCAATCTTAGAAGTAGTTCAGATTCACCAAACGGTGCAATGGCATAAGACACATTGCAGCCCATTCAGTTAATGAGGCGGTGGTTATCTTATCCAAAACACCACGCTTAATCCATCCAGTACAAGAAGTTCCACGTTTCGTTTCCCTGCATCTGTCCCCTGAGACACAGTGCAGAGGGTGGCAGGCTCTGTGTCCCCTGAGACACGTAGTGCAGAGGGTGGCAGGCTCTGTCCTCTGAGACACGTAGTGCAGAGGGTGGCAGGCTCTGTGTCCCCTGAGACACGTAGTGCAGAGGGTGGCAGGCTCTGTGTCCCCTGAGACATAGTGCAGAGGGTGGCAGGCTCTGTGTCCCCTGAGACACGTAGTGCAGAGGGTGGCAGGCTCTGGTTCCCCTGAGACACGTAGTGCAGAGGGTGGCAGGCTCTGTGTCCCCTGAGACACAGTGCAGAGGGTGGCAGGCTCTGTCCCCTGAGAAACGTAGTGCAGAGGGTGGCAGGCTCTGTCCTCTGAGACACGTAGTGCAGAGGGTGGCAGGCTCTGTGTCCCCTGAGACACGTAGTGCTGAGGGTGGCAGGCTCTGGTTCCCCTGAGACACGTAGTGCAGAGGGTGGCAGGCTCTGTGTCCACTGAGACACGTAGTGCTGAGGGTGGCAGGCTCTGTGTCCCCTGAGACACGTAGTGCAGAGGATGGCAGGTTCTGTGTCCCCTGAGACACGTAGTGCAGAGGGTGGCAGGCTCTGTGTCCCCTGAGACACAGTGCAGAGGGTGGCAGGCTCTGGTTCCCCTGAGACACGTAGTGCAGAGGGTGGCAGGCTCTGTGTCCCCTGAGACACAGTGCAGAGGGTGGCAGGCTCTGTCCCCTGAGACACGTAGGGCAGAGGGTGGCAGGCTCTGTATCCCCTGAGACACAGTGCAGAGGGTGGCAGGCTCTGTATCCCCTGAGACACGTAGGGCAGAGGGTGGCAGGCTCTGTGTCCCTGAGACACGTAGTGCAGAGGGTGGCAGGCTTTGGTTCCCCTGAGACACGTAGTGCAGAGGGTGGCAGGCTCTGTGTCCCCTGAGACACGTAGTGCTGAGGGTGGGAGGCTCTGTGTCCCCTGAGACACGTAGTGCAGAGGGTGGCAGGCTCTGTGTCCCCTGAGACACGTAGTGCCGAGGGTGGCAGGCTCTGGTTCCCCTGAGACACGTAGTGCAGAGGGTGGCAGGCTCTGTGTCCCCTGAGACACGTAGTGCAGAGGGTGGCAGGCTCTGGTTCCCCTGAGACACGTAGTGCAGAGGGTGGCAGGCTCTGTGTCCCCTGAGACACGTAGTGCAGAGGGTGGCAGGCTCTGTATCCCCTGAGACACGTAGTGCAGAGGGTGGCAAGCTCTGTGTCCCCTGAGACACGTAGTGCAGAGGGTGGCAGGCTCTGTCCCCTGAGATACGTAGTGCAGAGGGTGGCAGGCTCTGTGTCCCCTGAGACACGTAGTGCAGAGGGTGGCAGGCTCTGTCCCCTGAGACACGTAGTGCAGAGGGTGACAGACTCTGTCCCCAGAGACACGTAGTGCAGAGGGTGGCAGGCTCTGGTTCCCCTGAGACACAGTGCAGAGGGTGGCAGGCTCTGTGTCCCCTGAGACACATAGTGCAGAGGGTGGCAGGCTCTGGTTCCCCTGAGACACGTAGTGCAGAGGGTGGCAGGCTCTGTGTCCCCTGAGACACGTAGTGCAGAGGGTGGCAGGCTCTGGTTCCCCTGAGACACAGTGCAGAGGGTGGCAGGCTCTGTGTCCCCTGAGACATGTAGTGCAGAGGGTGGCAGGCTCTGGTTCCCCTGAGACACAGTGCAGAGGGTGGCAGGCTCTGCGTCCCCTGAGACACGTAGTGCAGAGGGTGGCAGGCTCTGTCCCCTGAGACACGTAGTGCAGAGGGTGGCAGGCTCTGTCCCCTGAGACACGTAGTGCAGAGGGTGGCAGGCTCTGTCCCCTGAGACACGTAGTGCAGAGGGTGGCAGGCTCTGTCCCCTGGACACAGTGCAGAGCGTGGCAGGTCCTGTGTCCCCTGAGACACTTGTGCAGAGGGTGGCAGGCTCTGTCCCCTGAGAAACGTAGTGCAGAGGGTGGCAGGCTCTGGTTCCCCTGGACACAGTGCAGAGGGTGGCAGGCTCTGGTTCCCCTGAGACACGTAGTGCAGAGGGTGGCAGGCTCTGTGTCCCCTGAGACACGTAGTGCAGAGGGTGGCAGGCTCTGTGTCGCCTGAGACACGTAGTGCAGAGGGTGGCAGGCTCTGTGTCCCCTGAGACACGTAGTGCAGAGGGTGGCAGGCTCTGTGTCCCCTGAGACACGTAGTGCAGAGGGTGGCAGGCTCTGTGTCGCCTGAGACACGTAGTGCAGAGGGTGGCAGGCTCTGTGTCCCCTGAGACACGTAGTGCAGAGGGTGGCAGGCTCTGTGTCCCCTGAGACACGTAGTGCAGAGGGTGGCAGGCTCTGTGCCCCCCAGGTTTACCCACTGAGCCACCAAGTGCTGGAGGATCCACTTTCTGATATAATCATATTGCAGAAATAGCGGCAGCGCAGAAACGACAGACTGCATAATGTTAGCACCTTCAGACATTTTTAAAAGAGCCCCCATTATCTGCTCCATCGCGCTTTAAAACCACTTTCTCCTGCAAACAGACATCAGTAAATACCCACTTGCAACTACATCCAGTTTTAACACAAATAGCACTTTATAATCCCCTCATGCCACCCGCACTTAAGGCACAGCACAATGCTCTGTTTGCACGAGCTGCATTTATAAATACTACTCTTACTTTTCGGAAGCATTTAGCTCAAACAATAGTTGTTTCCCATTGAATATGTCTCACCGTGTGAACTTTGGCCAAAGTATAGGTTTGTAGCAGCTTAAAAAGGAACAGTGAGTCACAGGGAATCTGGTGAAACAGATGCCTATGCTGCCTGAGTCTTTTTAGTACGTTGGTGCATGCAGCAGCGGGAGTTAACCCCTTCACTGCTCAGCACTGAATAGGAATTTATATTTAGGGTTGAAATGACCTTGAAGTTATAAATACCGTATTGGCCCGAATATAGTGCTGTTTTTTTTCCTTAAAATGTGCTTCTGAAAACTGTCCTCGTATTATATACGCAGCCCAACGCCTTTTATTTTTCATGTAGGACACCTTCAAAACTTTAGGGTCGTATTATGTGCATGGCCGGACTATATTCGGGTCAATATGGTAGCTATTTTAGGATCGTCTGTACCTTTCCTTCGGAAAACCACTTTTCCTGGTTTCCTGCCGTTCCTTCCGTTGGTGTGAGATTGGAAGACTTACAACCAGTCTTCCAAAGTCAAGTGAAAAATAAATCTTTCATCTGTTCTATTTCCCATAAATACTTAGAAGAAACATCAGTTGTTAATTGCAATGAAAGAAAACTCAAATGCTAAACAACCATTTCCAAATTGGGTTTGTGGTATGGTTTTGAAAGACAGAGACTTACGGTATACAACAGGGGGTCTCAAACTCAGTCCTCAAGGGCCACCAACAGGCCAGGTTTTATGGATATCTCTTCTGGAACCAGGATCACATGTAGGATGTGAATGACTCCAGTGGTTTAACTCATCCCCTTTTGAAAGCACACAAAGTCCTTCTATTTTCTTTAACTTTATTGGGGGGAGTCAACAGAAATATAACAGGTACTTGCTGATGGTGGTATGTAGTGAGAGAGTGCTTCTCTAGATTAAGGTGCCTTGGTATGGGGGGGAGGTAAAAAAAGGATTGCCTTGCAGGGGGTGTAATGGAGGGTAGCATGTACTCACAAAGCCAGCTTGAATGGAAAAGGGCACATTGTCCTGTGGTAGACAGGAAGAGTCTAAGGACCAATGTAACTGCCAGAAAGAAAGGGGAGTAAGCAGGACAACCAACCTTCTGACTATGAAGATTGGAAGGTTGCCAGGGCAAGCAACTAGGCTTGTGTAAGAAGGCAAATGTAGCAATGATGTTGCTTTTACACATGCAGCTAGCTGCTAGAACAGGGGGAAAAACATGCAGCTTAACTAGGGAGAAAGATATCCTTAAAACTGCAAAGGGAGACAGAAAATGTGTAATCCTGTTCCAGGACAATATCCTTGAGCCACTGATTGAGCCACCTGGGCTGAAGCAGGGTTAGCCATAAAACCTGGCCTGTTGGTGGCCCTTAGGGTTACCAGGTGTCCAGTATTGAATCGGACTGTCCTGTATTTGGACACTCTGTCAAGTTAAAAATGAGAGGTAATACTGGACATGTATGTGTCCGGTATTACCTCTCTGGACATAGTGAACTCATCGGCTTGGGGGCCCGTGGGATTTCCCCACGCAGGAAGAGAGCAGGGCTGTTGCTAAGGGGCTGGGCAGCTTCCTCCATCCTGATTGGCGGCGGCTGGGTTTTGCAGCCAATCAGGAGGAGGTGTCACAAGCCTGGGGGTGGGGCCAAGGAGAGGAGGAAACAGCATGGAGCGGTGAGAGATGTGTGTGTGTCTCTCAAGCGCGATGCACCTTTCACCATTGTGTCCAATATTTTGGAGGAAGCCATCTGGCAACCCCATTGAGAGTGCCAGGGAGTCTGCCGTGCGCTTCAGTGCAATAACACAGGTCTGGAAGTATCAGACACTGGAGTGAAACGAGGGAGCTATGCAGGGCCCATTGAGGACTGTGTTTGAGACTCCTGCTATACAACATAAAACTGGATGCAGCATGTGTCAGACCAATAGAATTCTCTTCCTGGGTTTAGCTACAGGAAGCTGGGTTTCCACAGGGCAAGCATGGCACATGTGTGTCAGTTGGTAAAGTTCATTGTACTATGACTTATGTTGGTTACTGTAAGAAACACGGAGAGTTCTGGAGCATTTTGACACTTTACCTAAGATCAGGAAATAATTTGTTGTGTCCGTTTTGCTGCACTGTTTCGTGCAAAGGTATTGTATGGGAAAATATTGGAAAATACCGCAGTATGTATGTATGGCTTTATTTATATAGCGCCATTAATGTACAAAGCGCTTCACAGCAGTAATACACGTGACAATAATATAAATGACAAATAACATATACAGCTCAACCCCGTTATTACGTGATCCGTTACAACGTGAATCCGCTTATAACGCGATGCAAGCGTGGCTCCCAGTTTTCATATGTATGAATACTTTAAACACGATTATTGGTATTTTAAATACTTTATTGTACAATGCATACAATTGTACATTATTTCTAACGCGATCCGCTTATAATGCGATGTGATTCTTTGGACCCCAAGCACCGCGTTATAAGGGGGTTGAGCTGTAATGGGAAGAAGTGCTTCAGACATAAAAGTAACATTTAGGATAAGGAGTCCCGAAGAGCTTACAATCTAAGTGGTGTGTAGGAAGAACGTACAGAGACAGTAGGAAGGTGTTCTGGTAAGTGCGTCTGCAAGGGGTCAAGGTCGATGTATGAGGTGTCTAGTATCAACCACTCATATGCTTTGTTAAGGAGGTGGGTTTTAAGATGGGTCTTAAAGGTGGATAGAGAGGGTGTTCCAGTATAAAACAATGTCTGTCATTCACTTCGCTGTGCTTTTGAGGAATATACCTAAACTACTTGTGTAATGTTGTGATTTGGGCTCAATGTGTTCCAAACGTTTCCATGGGTTTCAGGGGTAATGTTTGCACAGTACAATAGATCACAACGTATAGATGGGTTACTGTTACTTTTTGTTTTAATCTAATGAATATCAGTAACCCTTGGAATTGGTATAATTCCTGTCTGATGAGATAAATAAGGCCCTTTGCTGTTCTCTGTTTGTGTACATTTCTCTTACTCTCTCCCTTCCAAATCCCATTCTCCCTACGAGTCCCCCATACTGCGCTTGCTGTAAATCTCCATGTAAATGCACAGGGCTTGATCTAGAATAACTATTTGAAGGGTTGTATTAGGGAAGGCGTCGCCCGTAGGAGACCCTCCATGTGACCTTGGACAAGTTGCTTCATCTTCCAGGTTATGAATGTGGTATGCACAGCTCGGTGTACACTGACAGTGCTGCAATGCAGTGCTATAGGCATTGGTTTTCAAAGTGGAAGTTCCTGATTGGATGCCATTGTGTTCCTACTCACCCACTGTTTTGTTCTGAGTGGTAATTTATGGTAATGATAACAGATTTAGGGGCTTCTTCTGTACCCAAGCCTGCCGATCAGGCCGTTTACGGACTAAATTCCACATTGACCTAAGTGGGGAATTTTGGTTGAAAACGTCCCGTTTAGCTGCTTTGGCTGATATAGAATAAGCCCTGCGAACCCTTAATTGTTGGGGTTTGTGTACTTAAAGCTCTACTGTGTACAGTGCTGTGACCACTGCCAGATCGCTAAAAGAGTAGTCCTATTTTCCTCTTCTGTGACATTAAAAGTCTACACAGCTCTGACAGTACGTAGAATTCAGAGGTAATTGTATATGGTGCAAAGCAGCGCCTCAGGTCAGAAAACATCCCGAACTTCCGCTTCGGACAATATAAATGTTCCCCTTATACCCTGAACTGAAGAGCTTACAGTCTAATATTTGGTAAAATAGGGGGATAATGTTACTTATTCCATGTTACAAAGAGCTACCTTGGGATTCGGTCCAAAGTCACCAACTTCAAAGGCCAGAACCTTTACCACTACAGCACTCCTTTTCCACTATGTAAAGAACTGTTATTATCCTGGCTAGCGGCCATGCTGTTATATTTATACACTGTGGTGTGTGTGGTGTTAATTAAGGGGCGAGTTATGATGCGTGCTACCTGTTCTGTCCCTCAGTGAGCAGTCCCTAATCCAGAGATAACTGCTACTCTCCTGTGACAGGTCAGAAAAAAATAGATAAAACACAAGCATGTATTTGGTACATCAGGCAGTCTGTGTTATCAGATGTCTCTTTTCTTTGACAGGTGGTTTTAAGTATAGGTTTCACTGTATTATTAGCACAAGGTGAGATTTTAATTGTGTATCTAGTGCTCAATTAGAAAAGATTCAATTCTCAGGCTCTCTCTGATGCACAGATGTCTGAAGAATGGATGGAAACTTCCCAACATTAGGTGCACAGCACATGAAAAAGGCGGCATCATTATTTTGCCATCCCAGCGAGTCGTTTTTCTTTTCCCCCTCACATTAAGTCAAAATATTCAAAAGACTTGAAACAATAAATAGTACGTGAAGCACATATTTTAGCAAGGGATAAATGGAAATAGTCATATAACAGAGAAACACAAAGTCAGACTGCATATCAATATAGGCTGAAAAAGATGGATTTGTTTACTGACTTAGGATCAAAAGACAGCTATAATACTTCTGTATAACAATGGGGCTCAACATGTGTATAATACAATTGTCTTTATATCTCATGATCCATAGATTGCAAGTTCTTTGGACAAGAGCTATTCTTTTTATTTATTTTCATGTCTGAAGCACGTATGCAGTTATATGCACAAATATATAGTGTGTGTGTGTGTGTGTGTGTGTGTGTGTGTGTGTGTTGTGATCACTGTACCATATTGTGTAAATAAGTATTTTCACTGCTAACCTATAAAGTTTCCCTGTCTAATTTCCGTGTCTCTTGCGGTAGGATAAACTAGATATTATGGCCTGAATCGCATCCAGCTTGTTAGCTCTCAAATTAATATATATATTTTGTTAATAATCAGCCTCCAGAGGCAACCCAGTGAAGTCTCAAATTGGGTGCCTTAAGGAGTATCTCCATGCAATTAAAAACAACAAGTAAATTGCAGCCCATAAGGGATGAGAACAGAAACCTGCATTGTTAAATGAAACTGTCAAGGGCAGGAGTGTTCCCGAGAGATTTCTCGGAGGCTCGAACGCTCAAACTGTTACAAAAGGCATAGCTGGGTTTGACGGCACATGGATCGGGCCTTTTGAACACGTTGCGATGTTTAAGGGGCTTCTTTTACAAGTTGGATTGGTTAATGCAACCTGCCTTCATGGGATAAGGGGGTGCCTCATGCATGCAATGTCTGCAAAATGTAAAATCCCCCCTATGAACTGATTAGGGATGGAACGTCCTGAGATCAGTTCAGATATTTAAATGAGGAAACAGGTTCAAAGTGCCAATGATGAAAGTCTTGAGCCAATCACAGGCTCCATGTGGGGCATTTTTTTTACTTGAGTATCCTAATTTACAATTAATTTATTGTAATTATTATTTTAGGTGATGGTCAGCTGGGTCTGCCAGGAAAATATATTCACCAAGTTTTGTAATTCTATAGCAAATGAATTAAAGTGGAAATCAGCACTCACTCAGCCTGTCCCTAACTGCACTCAACAACCCCAAGTTTGGGATTTTACAGGATTAGCAGACCTGGGTTGGTTACCCATTAAGACGGACGTGCTTGCACCATGGTATAGTATTGACTGCATTTCCATGTCAATTTGCCCAGGTTACTGCATCTGCAACACCCCTCTCTCACCCACCCCAAATAAAACTCTTATAATAATTCACTGCTGGAAGGACCTGAAACGCGCGGTAATCTATAGAATATATAAATAATCCCCGGCATGTGTGACCAAGGTTGATCATATTGGGGGTTTATCAACCCATGCATTTTGTGGTTGGGATAATATAACACTTGCTTGATGCCCTTGTATAGATCTTTATTTTATTGATACAGTTTGTTGGTACATTAATGGCAATGAAAGAAGTAAATTAGGCTTTTATGTGAACTGTTTTAGGTGAGAAGGATATAAAAATGTCCCTTAAAGGGGGCGCCTTTGGAGAATATGTTCTGTTTAACTTAATGGAAGGTAATGCAGGATCGTTTTCTCGTACCCATTATCCAAGCTTAGTGACTCACTCACCAGAACAGATGTTCATATTCAAGCCAGAGATTACTCTTTCAATCCGGAGTAAACTAGAGATCCCGCCCGGGAGTCCCCCACTATAACACTGATTCAGTATTCAGTCACTGTGGCCAGCTCATTTAGAGATTCCTCGATCAGTTTATTGGAAATTGCATATATGGAATTTAAGTTAGTAAAGCTAATTTTGACCTAAACCAGTGCACCTTCCCGCTTCAGCCCGAGTTCTCCTGACAGGAAACCTTACGGCTTGGCTAGCCCCAACATGTCCCTCCCTGTCCTATAGCTCTTATCAGCTTAGTGATAGTGACAAGAGAACAAGGTGATCTTCTCTACTGACTTCTTATTATCGCCTTCTCCAACACAATTAGAGCACAGAAAAAGGTACAGGGCCGTTCAACAATGCTCTGGGAAAGAGCTCCCTTCTCAAAAACAGTCCACGGAGCTGATGGCCGAATCTCAGCACAATCACTCTGCTCAGTCATATTCTTTCCATTCCTACAGTATGATTTAATGGGGGGTCATTTCGTATGTCATACAGAGATACTCCACCTCCCCTCTGCATCGTGTTTAAAGGGCAGCTTCAGCCAATGCTGGTTTTAAAAGGAGATTTATTGTGTAAAATAGGCAACATTATGATTACAGTTTGTTGAGTTAGATTTAACCTTTCTCTAATGGACGGTTACAGACATAGGTCTGCGTATATGAAGGCCCATACTAAAGGGAGCAAAGTGGCAGAGAATAAGCAGGACGTGTAATGGACGGTGTTTTTTTAGAACTTTTATAGCAACAGACCTAGTGGAAACTAATCAGCCTGCTTCTCCAGCAAGGCAGTTAGGAAGCTCAGACTGGGACTGCGAGTCTCTACACCACAGATAGAGGTTTTTGGCCTTCCATAAATATATATACAGCTCAACCCCGTTATAACGCGATCTGTTCTGGAGCATTTTGACACTTTACCTAAGATCAGGAAATAATTTGTTGTGTCCGTTTTGCTGCACTGTTTCGTGCAAAGGTATTGTACTGCTGCGGCACAGTTTATTCGAGCATTTGCCCGTTCTGTGCCGCAGCAGTAGCCTGGCGCGCGCCCGAGAGTGACGGGCGCGCGCCGAAGCAGCGGAAGAGCGCCCTCCGATCGGGGCGCTCTCCCTACCGCTGCCGGGTCCGCCGGGTCCCCCGGAACCCCCTGCCGCTGTCCCGCGATCGCGGGACACCAGGGCTCCCTCGGGGAGCCCCTGGACGCGCGTGCAGGGGGCGCACGCTCCCGAAGACGCGTGACCGCGCGTCTATGACGCGCGGCACGCCGAGGGGCGGCCACTAGCAAGCCGGGAAATCTCCCGGCTTGCGGATCTGGCCGCAGTGTAATAAACTGTGTCGCCAGTGTATGGGAAAATATTGGAAAATACCGCAGTATGTATGTAGGGCTTTATTTATATAGCGCCATTAATGTACAAAGCGCTTCACAGCAGTAATACACGTGACAATAATATAAATGACAAATAACATATACTGCTCAACCCCGTTATTACGTGATCCGTTACAACGTGAATCCGCTTATAACGCGATGCAAGCGTGGCTCCCAGTTTTCATATGTAAGAATACTTTACAATACGATTATTGGTATATTAAATACTTTATTGTACAATGCATACAATTGTACATTATTTCTAACGCGATCCGCTTATAGCGCGATGTGATTCTTTGGACCCCAAGCACAGAGTTATAAGGGGGTTGAGCTGTATATATACTTAGTTAAGTTTTGGTGGGTAAAAAAAGTGACAAAAACCCTCCACAGCAAAGCATATAGCAAATGGAAATATTACTGTATGCTCATTTGCATGTCTTAGGCCTGGGACATGGTAAAGCAGACCCCGCTGAGCCGCGCTGAGCCGCGCTGAGCAGATGCACTTACCCCCTGCATCTGTAATCAGCGCAGCTTTAGTAGCTGCTTCCGCATGTGTGCGGAGGCTCAGAAAATTTCAGCAGACAGACAGGTTTAAATTTCCGCGCTGAGGGGAGCGGAGGAGCGGTCACGTGACCGCAAACATCCAACGGGAGCGAGGGACTAGCCCCGTCTCCCGCCACGCCTCCGTTCCGCTTCCGCCACGCCTCCGTCATGCCTTCGCCCCGCCTCCGCCCCCAAAGCGCGCTCACTGCCTCATCTGCAAGGACACAAAAAAGCACCAGATTGAGCACGGCTCAGCGCGGCCCGAGGCACCATGCCCGAGGCCTTAAGCAGGTCTGCAACCCTGCCTTTCACCATTATCACCCAGCACACAGTGCTTCCACTGCAGCAAGGGATTCTGGGAAATTACATGCAATTACATGCAAATGAGCACACAGTGTCACCTTTTGCTTACTGGCTATGCATCTTAACCCTGGCTATGCTCAAAGCTGTGACCATGCAGCAAGCTTAAGCCTATAGGGAACCATGTTAATGGTTTTGAAGCAAAAGGTGGCACTGTGTGGTCATTTGTATGTCATTTCACAGAAACCCTTGCTGCAGTGGAAGTGCTGTGTGCTGGGCGGTAAAGAGTATGAGGCGGGCCCTTGATGCATCACCGGGGACCCCATTTAATCGTATTCTAAGTCTATTGCAGTGCTCCCAAAATGGAGTGCGTAGTGAAGTCAAGATGGTGCTCCCGCCAAACCAGTGGGACCGCATGGGTTGAAGGAGGCCAACACCCTTTCTGCAAAATCCCAGTCTACCAAACCACCCCCTGTTTTGCAAAAGATCTGAAAAGTTGCAACCTTGTTTGGCGGCAAAGTGTAGCCACACCCTTCATTGTGACTTTCTCATCTGGAGCCTGGTCACTACTTGGTCCATCCCAACCCAACCTTGTGTTCCAACTATGGGTGGGCAATGCCTTGTACCAATCAGGAGTTTGTCTTAACCTATGGGAGGAGTTGCCACACCCTGTGTAGCTTCACTTCTGTGAGCTGTTGACAAGTGAGGAGCTGCTGCTAGTCCTCTGTTTTCTGTGTCTACCACATCATGTCTGAGTTGGATCTCACGAACTATTCCCTACCAGGAGGCTTTCTTGTGGCTACAGTCTATGGGAGGCAGTTCCTCCGATGTGTGTGCCCTCATTGCAGAATACCTGGGGGAGAGGTCTGTACGACGGCACCATGCCAAAATTGTGTAATGCAATATCTGTGGCCTGCCAATCCCGTGCCCCTAGCAGACGTAATACTGCCAAGTGATAGAACTGTTACGTCTGCTGGCACGGCCCCTGCCTACCACAATCCACCGGTACTTCTGACTGCCTCCGAACAGGCCCTACTATCCTGGGAGGTGGCTCGAGGAAACGTATACCTGGCTGGGCCTCCTATGGTACAACCTTCCGGTACAACCGGAAGTAACGTCACTGCCGGTGCAGAGCAAGGACTTGCCTGGGAGTCTCGCGAGCTTGGCTATTTCTGATGTCGTAAAGATGGCCGCCGTATCGGATGCGGAATTTTCTTTGTTGCCTACTGGAGAGAGTACCGGACAGTGTTCGTCTACATCTGCTCCACTACAGACCTCAACCCGGGGAAGAAGCTGGCGTGGACCGTTTCAGAAGATCCCCGTACCATCTCTAGAGGTCGTGGCCGACCTACTGGTAAAAATCATGGACAGGTCATGGACATTACTAGGCCCAACTCACAGACAGAGGAGGGTGGTGCTCACAGGGAATGGTTTATGGACTAAATACGTGAAAAGAAAGAATCCCTATATTGTGGCACTAAAGAGAAATACACCCTAGTTAAAACTTAATATTTATTGTATAATTTTAAAATAAAACTGTTTGGAGTGAACCATAAATGCAGGACAAAAAGCCCCCGATGAAGCCCGTCACGGTGAAACGTACTTAGGGTACGTCTGACGTCACCATCACGTGACGTCGGCTCATCGGAGAGGTGTGGGCCTGTGTACCGTCTGGGTGCTTCGTAGACTGCATTCGTGGGCAGCAAGAGCATCAAGACTTTAGGGTCAGTCTGTTCTATTTAGTTTATGTGTCTACATTTGTTTTATAAGAGGCTGGCTACATAGATAGTGCCAGGGCTACATGTATGGCTGCTGTATGTTAGTTATTTACTATATATAGCCAGGATCTACCAATACCTCTTCATGTTTTACTGGTAGTATATAGTTTACCCCATTCAGCCTAGATTTGGGACTGATTACTAGGGATTTGAGATATAATATTATCCTAACTATACTTACCCTCTCATGACACATATGGACACCCATACACAATTGAAGGGTCAATAAAGTTTGGTAATAGGACATATACAAACATTATCTTATTAACACCCTCACCACACCTCTCCGCTCTTTTAATTTATTTTATTTAGCTTTTTGTCCTGCATTTATGGTTCACTCCAACTCACAGGCCCCAGTTGTTCCTCCCTGTCACCAGCCCGTGTCTCTATCCCAACACCATCCGCTAGAGGTAAAGGGAAGGCCAATCCTCATGCTGCTAATTTTGTACTAACACAGTTCCCTTGTGAGAAGTTATGTCCAGGTATGTCCATGGACTTGAGAGACTGGGACTTTGCAGGGAAGGATGGGTGGTCATCTGGGTCTAATGGTGAAATACCTTATGCTAGCCGCATTCCTGTGAAAAGGTCTCCCAGGTCGTTTAAGTCATTTAGGGACTCATCCCTATCCCAGAAATCTTCTACTTCTGGTGTGTCCTCCCAGATGGACACCAGGTCCAGTAGTTCACATGAGTCCAGGGAACCCCTTAAGTGGTGGGATCCCATGTTTGAGGGTTATGCCCCTAGTCTTAATAGAACGAGACTGCTATTGGTAAATGGTGCTATTGTGGACCACTGGTGGGAGGAAGGTCAACTATCCCAGGAAGATATAGCGGAAGCCATCCACAAGAGGATGGGTGAAATAAATTTGGGAGTAAGAACCCCCAAGGGTCCCACCATATTCTACCAGGAGGTTGAGTTAAGTAAACCCCAGTTCTGGGACATGGCCATAAAATCCAAAGGTTAAGTAGAGCTGACCGAGCTATCTGTAATAGGTACCGTCAATCCCACGCGTATACCTTCCCATATGTACCTGAGCTCATAATGGATGAAATAGATCAACATATAAATGAGTGGTTGAGGTTAGCAGTCATTGAGAATATTAAGACCAAAACCAGTAATGACAGGTTTATTAAAGATGACAAGATTCGTTCTGTAAAGGAGGAATGCCTCATAGGCACATGTATCTTTTTTGTTTCAAATTTTTTTATTAGGCATATATAACATTTCACATTACCAAATTCACAATATTTAGGCCTATTACAGGTTTTTTTTTTTCCTCACTTTATCTAGACAGGGGGAGAAAGCCTCAACGTCCCCCTGACCGGGGTGGCGCGAGTGTGGAAACAGAAAAGGGAAGAGAAAGTGGGAGGGGGAGAGGGGGGGTGGGGGGCATTGTTCTCCTTCTCCTTGGAGTCCACAGCATGGGCCTTTGTTTTATCATGGTGACTCTTTTTACTGTTATGGGGCAATTCGGCGCAGGAGAGCCATATGTGTTAGCCATGGGCCCCATATATTATTGAAGGAGGTAGTAGACCTCTTCAGAAAGGCAGACAGTCTCTCCATCTCCATCACCTCTTGCACCCTTTTTATTATTGTTTGTTTAGAAGGGGGAGACACTTTCTTCCAGGTAGCTGCCACCGCACATCTAGCCGCCGTAAGAATGAAGGAGACTAATTTGCCTGTTGGTCGGTCCAGTGTCTCTAAGGGTCTGGCCAGCAGGTAGGTCAGCGGGTCAATGGGTATTGTGAGGTCTGTGACTTCTCTTATTAAATTTTGTGTAGTTTCCCAGTACTTCTGAATTTCCGGACATGTCCACCAAATATGGGCCATGTCCCCCTTTTGACCGCAGCCTCTCCAGCACAGATCGGAGGCCAGAGGGTAGATTTGATTTATTCTAACTGGGATGAGATACCAGCGAAATAATATTTTGTATATATTTTCTTTGATTGTGGTACATATAGAAGTCCCTGAGGCATTTTCCCAGATACTTTCCCAATCCTCTCGGTCTATAACTATGTCCAATTCTGCTGCCCAATGTAGCATATAGTCGTGTGCGGGGGCTTCTATGGCCCTCTCTAGTTCTGCACAAATTTGCGTTATCAGACCATTCTGGTGAGCTGTTTCTCTACAGAGCCGCTCGAAACCTGTGAGAGGGGGAAATTCCAACGTTGGGGATAGTGTTTGAATGAAGTGCCGAATTTGTAGGTACTTGAAGACATTCAGCCCTACTATTTCATATTTGGTTTGTAAGTTTTGATAGCTCAGGAACTCCCCGAAGCTCAAGAGGTCGGCAACCGCTCTGATATTTTTTGCTTGGAATTGGTCAAATTGTCTGGGCTCACAGCCAGGAGGGAATTTCGGATTTTTATGAATTGGTGTAAGTTGGGACTGAGGTGTTGTGAGCTTATATTTGAGTTTGCTTTTCGTCCAGGTCTCCCATGTGTGTCTCATTGGGCCTAGTTTGAATTTACTATTCTGCATGTCCTCCTTGCTCAGGGACCAAAGGCAGGCCGGCAGTGAAGGCGTCCCGGCATATTGTGTTTCTATATCTAGCCAACAATATTGATTTGGGTTAGCGTTCCAGACTACCACCTGTCGCAGTTGGGCGGCCAGGTAGTATCTTGTGATGTCTGGGACTCCCATTCCTCCTCTCCCCCTTGAGGCCAAGAGAACTGTTCTGGAAACTCTGGGTTTTTTTCCCTGCCAAATAAAGTGGAAGATTAGCTTTTGGATGTTTTTCAATTCCGAGCCAGGGATGTGGACCGGGAGAGTCTGAAAGTAGTATAATAATCTAGGGAGTATATTCATTTTTACCGAGACCATTCTCCCGATCCATGATATCTGGTATCCTCCCCATTTCTCCAAATCTTGTTTGATTTTATGGAACAAGGTCGGATAGTTGTGTTGATATAGGGATTGGTAGGTCCTCGATATCTTAACTCCCAAGTATTTGATACAGGAGGAACTCCAACGATAATTAAAGTTTAGTTTGAGGAGTTTCACCTCTGGCTCTGGCAGACTTAGGTTCAGGGCTTCTGACTTGTCATTATTTATTTTATATCCTGAGATTTTTCCAAAATCTCGGAGTTCTTTTTGAAGGTTGGGTAGGGAGATTTGGGGTTTGGAAAGGGTTAAGATGACATCATCTGCGAATAGGGATATTTTATGCTGCCTGTGTCCAATTTCTATTCCCTGGATGTCTTTATTGAGTCGTATTGCCGATGCCAGTGGTTCTATCGTTAGCGCAAAGAGGAGAGGAGATAGGGGGCATCCCTGCCGAGTTCCATTTGTGATCTCGAATCTCTGGTTATTGCCCCCTGGTAGTTTTACCGTTGCTGACGGGTTTTGGTATAGTCTATGGACCCCCTCTAAGTATGCGTCCTTGAAGCCAAATTTGCGCATAGTATGGTCCAGGAATTGTCAGTTTATTCTATCGAACGCCTTCTCTGCGTCTAAACTTAAAAGTAGTGCTTTGGTGCCTGTCAGGTGGACATGATCAATAATATTGATTATCTTCCGGGTGTTGTCTTAGGCCTGCCTCCCCGCGACAAATCCTACTTGATCAATATTGATTAGCCTCGGTAAGATGGGGTTTAATCTGTTTGCCAGAATTTTACTATATAACTTGAAATCATTATTGAGAAGGGAGATTGGACGGTAGCTTCCACATTGCATCGGATCTCTGCCTTCCTTGTGTATAATAGCCAGGCTGGCCAGAGATATTGTTGGGGGGATTTGGTTCCCTTCCATAAAATGGTTGAATGTTTTTAAGAGATGCGTGGATAGGGTAGGCAAGAATCTCTTGTAGTAGACATTGGTGAAGCCGTCAGGGCCAGGAGACTTAGTGATCTTTAATGATTTGACCGCCTCTTCCAGTTCCTCTTTTGAGATCTCAGCGTTGAGGACTGTGTTTTCCTCCTCCGTTAGTGTGGGGAGTTGGCATTTATTTAAATATTGTGTTATAAGTTCTGATGCTATTGGTTCAGGTCGGCTGTTCTTAGCTCTTAAATTGTAGAGTTCTGTATAGTATTTTGTAAATTCCGCTGCAATTTTGCTGTCACTATATTGTATCTCACCAGACCTACTCTTGATCGCCGTTATTTGGGATCTTTTTTGTACCCCTCTCAGTTTACTGGCCAGGAGTCTGTCGGCCTTGTTACCCTTGTCATAATATTGTTGATTTGTCAATTTGAGGGCCTTTTCAACATCCTCCAGCTGGGTTTGCCTAAGTTTTGTTCTAGCTGTTAGCAATGTTTTGTATATTTTTTTTGAGGGGTTAGCCTTATGGGCTTGCTCTATTGCTTTTATGCTATCTGTAAGCTCTTTGATTAGTGCTTGGCGGGCTTTTTTCCTGTGGGATGCGATGGAAATAAATTTCCCTCTGATGGCTGCCTTATGGGCTTCCTATAGGATTGCTGGAGAGGAGACTGTTCCTGTGTTGAAAAAGAAATAGTCCTTAAGTGAGGATCTGATTTCTCTTTCTATCTCAGGATGATTTAGTAGTGAGTCATTCAGTCTCCAGGAGTAGTTTGTTGTTTTTTCGAAGGGGATTGACAGTGTCAGGGTGATCGGGGCATGATCGGACCATGTGATTGAGCCAATGTCTGATTCAATGGCTGCCGCCATCACATTTTTGGTGGTCAAAAAATGGTCTATTCGAGAGTAAGTCTGGTGAGGTGCTGAGTAAAATGTGTAGTCTCTCTGGCCTTGATGCTGGGATCTCCAGACATCCACTAGTGAAAACTCGCTCAGGATCCCCCTAAACCTTTTCCCCTTGATTGTGGTCGATCTGTCCTCGGTAGGGTTTAAGACTATGTTTAGGTCTCCTCCCACTATCATCGATGACAGGTATCCCGGGTCAACGCCTTCGAGAACAGTTTGTAGGAATTCTGTTTGGTTCTCGTTCGGGGCGTATACATTGATCAGAGCAATATCTGAGCCCGCCAGGGAGGGGGGGGAAATAATATTTCGGGAGGCATACAGTTTTATTTGACATACGCAGGAAGATCCTAATTCCAACCCATCTCCCTGTGGTGATTATTTAGCGTGGTTCACATATAAGTGGGGGGGGAGGGAGGGAAAGGAGGAGGGGGAGGGTGGAGGGGGGAGTGTGGGGGGGGGGGGTGCATGGGGGGGTGGGGGAGGGTGCGTGGGGGAGGGGGGGGGCCTTCTGGCTCTTAACACTTGTTATCTGGTTTAAACTTTAAACATGGTAACTTTAACATCAACATTAACATCATAGAATATTGTTTGGGAGTTTATGTGCGATTGCAGTGATTGCAGTGATACTCCGGATCGTTCTCCGTGCTGCATTTGCACTGTCCAAGTTCCCTTCGTGAAGGTTGGAATCTCGGGGGGCCACTGGGGGAGGGGGAGGGGGGGGGTATGAAAGTGTGGGGGGGCCTTCCTTGTCTGGGGGGGGGGAAGGGGGGGGGGGTTCCACAATTGCCGTGGGGTCTGATATGGAAATGGCTGACTACGACCCTGTACTGCTGTGGCACTCATTGTTTGTGGCAGGTTTCTATTGGGACTCGATTTGTTCTGGTTAGGCCTGGGTTGTTGTGGTATTACGACCTCGTGTGCCCAGCTATGTTGTGTGGGAGATAGTACTCACGATTACAGGTTTGTCCATTGTTCCGACAGTGGGGGGGGGTGGGTGACACGAAAGGGGCCTCGGTCTACGGGTTGAGTGCCCGCTTTCTCCGCTACCGTAGGGACGCTCCGGTCATCGGGGCCTCCAGGGGGGGGGGTCATAAGAGGGATATATATTCCGGTGCGCCTTCGTGTAGGTGGAGCTTGGTTCCTCCGCTCCTCTGTGTCGCTGAATTGGGCTTTGGCGTCGGTGCTTCCAGTGTGTACACTCGTTGTCGTGGGGAGGGTGGCCGGCTGGTGGTGTCCCGGTGAGTAGTCGGGTGCTTTGCGAAGGCCGGATGCACATTTTGCCTTCCATCTGACTTCTCGCTCTTCAGTTCCTGATGTCGCTGTCGTCATCTGTCGGTGTCATCAGCTGTCTGGCCGTCGGGGATCAGGTATGCAGAGGGGATCGCGGATGTCTTGAGGGGGGGAAGGGGGGAAAGGGGGAGGGAAGGGGGGAGGGGGAGGGGGGGAGAGTGGGGGAATGGGGGGGAGAGGAGAAGGGGAGGGAGAGGGGAGGGGAGGGGGGGAGGGAAGAGGGGGAAATCCATCAGGTAGTAGGCTGGTATGTTTGACTGGTTGCAGGAAGTAACTTGGAGTGGCCTTGTTTGTGAGGCCTCTGGTCACATCACTTGGGTCGTCCTTGCTTCTGTCCTGCCAGTCTTTCAGAAGCTCTTACCGGAGGGTCCAGTGTGTCCGGGCCTTGGGTTCTGGCGGGGTCCTCACTCCACTCCGCTGGCGGGTTCAGTCCCATTGCTTTGGCAAAGTGCGCCATATCTTCTGGGTGCCTGATAGTGTGGTATTTGCCATTTCTTTGCGCCAGCAATTTAAATGGGAAGCCCCATTTGTATTTAATCTCCTTTTCGCGGAGTAGCTTAGTGAGTGGCTGCATTTCTTTTCTCCTAAAGACTGTGCGCTTGGACAAGTCATTGTATATTTGGAGCTGATCGTCCTTATATCTGACTGGCTCCTGTGCACGACAAGCCGCCATTATCTGCTCCTTTATGGAATAGTGGTGGACCCGTGCTATCACATCTCTTGCCCGGTTAGGGTCGTCCGACCTTGGTCCTAGGGCCCGATGCGCCCTGTCCATTTCTAAGTCCCTGAGTGTAAGGTCTGGGCATACCGACTGAAAGAGGTCCAACAGATAGGGCTTGATCTGGGCTGGGAGAACCGATTCCGGGATCCCTCGGATTCTGACGTTTTGTCGTCTGTCTCGGTTCTCCTGATCTTCCATTTGATCCCTAAGGTTGCTTACTTCAGCCCCCAACCGGTAAATTTCATTAGCGGCGTCCTCTTGGCCTGTGTTGCGTCGGCCATTTTAGTCTCTAGCACCGCGGTGCGTTCAGTGAGGCCTGATATCTCCTGCTTCAATTCGGAGACCGCAGCTTTTAGATCCGCCTTTAATGAAGTATGGAGTTTGTTTAACATGGATGTGATCAATTCTTGCATATAGTCCCGCGTTAGGGCTTCGTCTGGTGGCGGTGGCGTTTCTGTGCAGTCGCGCTCCGTTGCTGGCTGCTTGGTCCCGCGTGAGTGTGTGGAGCCGGCGCCATCTTGATTTTTTGTGGCAGCCTCCGAGCTCCGTTGAGACGGAGAAAAGAAACGGGTAACTCCCTGGCCTGTTTGGGCTTTTTGTTTGCCTGCCATTACACTCGCGTGGGTTTCCTGCTGGTTTTATCCCAGTTTCTGTAAAAAAAAATTGGGGGGAAAAGCGCTTCTTTCGCTGTTTTTATTCTTGGGTTTGAGGAGCTCCTCTGCTACCCGACCGTTCTCATCTGCGTCCTGGACACGCCCCCAGGCACATGTATCTTTAAAGACCGAGTAGAGGTTTGACACTGCCCTGGTCCTCCTAAGGTACTGTATAGTATATCTGGACCAAGTTATTCGATGGGAGAGTGGTCAAGAAGATGGACCCAAAACATTATAAGTGAAGGTTTTTCTTGTATCTTCCCGTTGGGAGAATAAGTTATCTAATTATCATCGCTGTTATCAGTGGATGATAAAGGGTTAGCTGATAAAGGGTTAGCTGTACTGTGTACAGTATGAGGTTATTTGTACATCTGCTATAACCTGTATTTGTTTGCAGAGAACAGGTGGATGGATGGTACCCACATTTGGATCCAAGCGAGGACGTTGGATGTTTCACCTAGGGGAGAGTATAGTGGTGGCTTGTCCAGCTAGCTCTCTACCTTCCCCTGTCATGTACACATAAGTTCTAATAAGATGTAGACAGTGACAGGCTATCCTATGGGGTTTTCCCCCTCCTCATGCTGACTTCCTGAGTGACGGAGTGGTGGTTTATGTGCTGGGCTCTCCCTCTTTGAGTTACAGGAAAGAAGTGCCTAAATTATAGATTGAAGTTCAGCCCCTTAGGGGTGAGACCTTCAGTAATATCAGCTAGGCCTCACCATTACCCGCAGGCCAGCACCATCCAGAAGCCAGGGATCTACCCTATTAATTTGAGCATATGCTGCAATAACACCAGCCGTGGCTGCTGAAATAAAGAACATCCTCATTTGTACTGTACCTTTGGCTCTGCTGCATGGAGAGAGGTAGAGAGATTAAGGATTGTCATAGCGGGGACTTCCTTCACGCACTGCTGAAGCCCCCTATGTCTGGAGGCGCTGACACCACGAAGAGAAGAACCAGAGGGATCCCTAAAAGTCTGTCCTGTACCCCCACATCATCGCAGTAAACTTGTCTCTCCTGTACCCAGCAGGTAGCCAGCACTACACTAAGCAGTCACATAGCCATAATCTCCCAGAGGGGGAAAGAGGGGGGGGGGTAGTTACCCACAGAATGGTATAGACACACACACACACACACACGCGAAACCTCCACTGTATAACATATGGCAAATAAAAAGATCACTTGTGAGCACATTCACATGTCTTAGGCAGGTCTGCAGCCATGCCTTTCACCATTATCGCCCAGCATACGGAGTTTCCACTGCAGCAAGGGATTCTGGGAAATGACATGCAAATGAGCACACCAAGTTACCTTTTGCCTGAAATCCATTTTTACATGGAACACTTATAAGCTAATGAAAGCATTTAACACAGCTTTTAAGCACAGCATGGGAATCAGATGCAAAGCAAGAGAAAGCACTCACAGACATGTTTCAACCTTAAAGGGTCTCATCAGTGTGAGGTTGGTTGTACTGGCTTTGTAATTTTTGGAAGGCAGTAGGATTTACTCTACACATTTTAAGTTATGGTGGGTGGAAAAGGCGACAAGAAATCTTCACTAATATATATATATATATATAGCAGGGCTCCGCTTCTCGGCACTCTGCTTTTCGGCGATCCTAAGACATGCAGATGAGCATACAGTTGTATTTACATTTGCATATTTGCTTTGCTGTGGAGGGTTTTTGTCACTTTTTTTACTCACCATAACTTAGCTCAGTATGGTAAACCCGTCCTTTAGCTTCTCTGCATACCCAATTAACCAACCCCACACTGATGAGACCCATAAAGGTCGAAACAGCTGCCTGTGGGTGGGTTTTCGGGGTATGCGCCTTAACCCTGGCTGTGCTCAAAGCTGTGATCATGCAGCAAGCTTAAGCCTATAAAATGGGTTTTGATGCAAAAAGTGGCACTGTGTGCCCATTTGCATGTCATTTCCCAGAATCCCTTGCTGCAGTGGAAGTGCTGTGTGCTGGGTGATAATGGTGAAAGGCGGGGTTGCAGACTTGCCTGAGACATGCAAATGAGCATACAGTTGTATTTACATTTGCGCTATATATATATATATATATACAGTTGTATTTGCATATTTGCTTTGCTGTGGAGGGTTTTTATCACTTTTTTTACTCACCATAACTTAACTCAGTATGGTAAACCCCATCCTTTAGCTTCTTTGCATACCCAGTTAACCAACCCCACACTGATGAGACCCATTAAGGTCGAAACAGCTGTGTAGCTGAGACTGTGTCCCCTTGGCCTTAAGCCATCGTCCCTTCGGGGACTAAAGACTCCTGCTGCTTTGGGGGGGGGCACGCCATCTCAAGCTGAGAGGAGCGATCCTGAGCGAGCGGTTCTGAGCGAGCAGATGCGGAAGTGTGGGGCCGGCACCTTTGCCCTGGGACATCGCCTTTACTGGCTAAAGTCCCTTGCTGCTTTTGGGGTGCCGCACCTGAGCTTGGGAGAGCAGAGATGACGTCGCAAGCTGGAATGCGCAATTCCATTCGGTTCCTGATCGAGGAGACCGAGAGAAGTCGAGTGAACCTGCTGTGGATAGTGGAGAAGGTGCTGTAGCAATTGATCGGTCTGGACGCTGAGAGGATCTTCTGCCTTCTGGATTTCCCTGCACAGGGGATTTATGATCTGACCTGTCATCAAGAAGCGGATGTTTGGTGCACTTTTGAAAAGTGCAAGGAGAAGTCTGGTGACCCGATCTTACATGGCATCAAGGTAATTCCAAGTTTTATGCTGGAGGAGAGACCACTTGTACTTCACATGTACAATCCGTATGCAAGGAAAGAGGAGATTGTGACTTTTTTGAAACGGTATTGTGAAATGATCAGAGGAGGTGAAGAACTTAAAAACCCGTATGGCATGTTCAACGGGAAGAGACATTTCTGGGTACGGTACAGACGGGATCCATCATGTGCGGGAGGAGTGACACACCCACCGGCCATGTTCAATATCAGAGGAGACAGAGGTTTTTTGTTTTACCCGGGACAGCCTCTATATTGCAGGCATTGCCACACTTATGGGCATACAAAGGAGGGTTGCACGAAAACGGGAATTGTGTGCCGTAATTGTGGGGAAGAGGGACATACTGCAGCCAACTGTGGAGTCCCTAAGATGGCAATCAATGCGGAGAGGAAGGACACTTGGCATGGCAGTGCACAAAAAGGACATATGCCCAGGCAGCAAAAGGGGGCATTGTGCTAGAAGAAGAGGAAGAGACAGTGGAGGATCTGGGAATTTGTGAGATGGAGAGTTCCCAAGAGGGAGGGCTTCATCCGGCTATAACATCAATGTATGAGGAGGACTTAAGAAGGGAAGAAATGGTAGAGAGTGGCCCAATAGAGGGGGAGGTGGAAGTGGAAATAATGGACACGACCGGACCCAAGAAAGGGGCGCAAAAACGTAGTTTACAAAGTGACAACGATGTTTGTACAGTTGAAGGGGAGGGGAAGAGTGAGCTACGGCAAGATAGGGTGATGAAGTCAAAGTTTTGTGCGCTGGATTTGTCCAGTATTGACGGGAGTGGGGAAGAGGAACAGACTGTGAGTAAAGGAAAAGAGGGAAATAAGAAATTAGATAGGGAAGCGCAAGAAACAGAGGAGAAGGTAGGCCCTGGTGGTGCGAGTGGAAAAGGTAAAGAGGGAAAGAGTAAGTGTAAAGGGTTTGCTGTTAGTGGAAGCAAAAACGAGTCTTCGCAAGGGATAGAATCAAAGGAAGATAAGGATAGCCAGAGTAAAGTGGAGCCTAGAGAGGAAGGTGTAGAGGGTAAAGTTGGAAAAGTATCAGGGAAGGTAACCCTAAAAGAGAAAATGGAACATTTTGAGAACGCAGTGGGAGATGTTCTGTTTTGGGTGGGTACTTTCCGGAAGCAGCATGGGGTTAGTAGTGATGAACAGATAATAGAAAGATTGGAAAAAATGATGTACCAAAGAAAACAGCTGACAAAACAGCAATATGAAGAATTAAAAAAGGAGCATGTACAGTGGGTTAAAATAAAAGAGGCTAGGGGAGAGGTGAGGGAGAAGTAGAGAAGTGAGCGCAATAGCTCGTCCTCACAATGTCAGATAAGCGTGGAGGGAACTAAAATACCGAGAAGTGTAAGTGGAGTAAGTGGGAATGTGAGTGAAGAAAAGGCAGGCCAAAAGAGTGGGGGTGAAGGGGGAGAAGGAGAAAGTGAGGAGGAGAACCTGGCGAGGATAATGAAAGAAATTATGAAGGGTTTGGAAAGTGACAAGAGGCAGCGGAATGTAAAACGGCTGATAGAAGATTTAAATTGGCAGACAGGTATCTCAGTAGCGTCAGATGAGACAGAAACGGCTTCATTGAGAGGTAAGTTTTCAAAAAGCAAACGTGTCTTTAGAGGAAGTAAGAAAATTAGTGAAAAGTTGTGATACGTGTAATATCAGTGGTTACTTAGAGAAGTTGCTGGGATAAAAGAAGTAAGTAGATGTATATGTTCTGGAGAAAGTACGAAAAGCCTAGTGTAGGACTTGGGAAGTAATTCATGCTTAGGTATTGTGGTGTTTTGTGGTTTTTCTGGCAATGTAAGGAATGTATAGTGATGTTTTCTGTTTATTACTGTTTGTAATTAAGTGAATCGTTAATAAAACTTAAAAAAAAAAAAAAAAAAAAAAAGCTGTCTGTGGGTGGGTTTTCTGGGTATGCACCTTAACCCTGGCTGTGCTCAAATCTGTGACCATGCAGCAAGCTTAAGCCTATAGGGAACCATGTTAAAAATGGTTTTTGAAGCAAAAAGTGGCACTGTGTTCCCATTTGCATGTCATTTCCCAGAATCCCTTGCTGCAGTGGAAGTGCTGTGTGCTGGGTGATAATGGGGAAAGGCGGGGTTGCAGACCTGCCTAAGACATGCAGATGAGCATACAGCTGTATTTACATTTGCATATTTGCTTTGCTGTGGAGGTTTTTGTCACTTTTATAGCATAGATAGATACATACATACATATCGTATTAGGTACATTTTCTCCTATCATCCAATCCCCCAAAAAGAACAATAGCACAGAGCCATAGGTGAGGAAAAGCTGCCCGTTCCACCTCCCCTGAAAGTGAGCAGCGATAAAGCATCTACACGGTGTCACTTCCAAGCTTCTCATTCTGCACCTCTGCTCGTATTCCTGGGACGGCAGCTCCGGGAGAGGATATTTTTTACTGTTTTTCTCCTGCTATTCCTGACAGCAGGCCTTCCAATTTTGACAGCTTTTTCAAAGTAATTTTAACAGACAAGTGATTTCTTTGCTGAGAGATGTCAGAATCTGGGAAGTGTCAATGTAAAAGCTACACACTATGACATGTAATCACTTAACCCCCTTGTCTGGGAGCTGAAACAGTTTGTTATACAACGGAAGAGGTTTGTAGCAGACAGAGCAGGGAAACACCTAGTATTAGCTTCTGTACAGATCTGACAGTGCCCTCAGCACTTTACAGTAAAATACAATATTACATAAACAGAATATACATCATCCATAAAAGATAGATGCTACAGACCCAAATGGAAACAGAGCGAAGGGAGTGTCCCTATCTCCGAGAGCTAGCAATGTAAAAAATAATGTAAGCATGCCTGGTGTATATCAGGGGTGCGCAAACTGGGGCGTGTGCCCCCCAGGGGGGCGCGGCGGTTACAGAGGCCCCCCGCTCTTCCCCACGGCATTTAAATTAAATACCGGGGGATTGCGCGAGGCCTCTGCAACTTTCCTTACATTGTCTTCGGCGACGCAGCGTCAAATGGCGCTGCTGGGTCACGTGACGTCACTTTCCCATGGCAACGTGACGTCACGTGGCCCCACTGCGTCATTTGACACGGAGACATGGTAAGGAGGGGGGCACGAGCAGGGGGGGAGAGCAGACAGGGGGGCGCTGGGACAAAAGTTTGCGCACCCCTGGTGTACATAGAGAAGCATCGTCCATTATCTGTGTATTAGGTGCTATTGCCGAGAATATCAAAGATAATCTGTCTTGTGAGTGTCGCATGGAGAGTTAGTAGTTCATTTTTCAGCTAAGATTAGAATGCCCATGGAACTTCCCTAATTCAGTATATATATACACACACACATATATATATACATATATATATATACACATATATATATACATATTATATACATACACATGTAGAGGTATCAGTACCGTGTTAGCCGAGTTTCAATAATCAAAAATGAATAGACTATACCATTCTGTGGCTAACGAAATGCTCGCACAAATAAAAGCATTTCGTTAGCCACAGAATGGTATAGTCTATTCATTTTTGATTATATATATATATGTATGTAATGGTGTTTCCCCCACCCAATCGCAGATAGGGGCAATTATAGGGTGTACCTGCGGGCAACAGGAGGGCTGAGTCGTCCGCCGATGGTAGTGAGGACACAGGAACAGGCTTCTGGGGTTCATACCCCACATATCTCCTTAGCAGTGCAGCGCCTCCATCTGCCGTGGACTCCAGGAACTGAAGGTGATCTCCCACGGTCTAACTTATTACCTATTCTGAAGCCAGGGTCACGTGTGATGTGTGAATAGCCCCAGATAGCTTAACTCAGCCCCCTTTCCAAATCACACCAAATCCTATAATATTCCTTCACTTTATTGGAAAGGCAGCAGTGAATACAGGTACTCGTGGATGTTGTGTAGTTGTGAGTTTGTAGTTGAGGGCAGGTAGAAAGAGATGGCTTTGCCATGGGAGTGTGACAGGAAGGTACTCACTCAGCCAAGTCAGGAATGAAAAGAAAGAGGGTCCAGCTTGTGACACAGGAATAGGGGCAGGCTAAACCAACTGTCAGCAGGGACAGGGGGGAATGGTAAAGTCCAATACCTAGGAGGACTGGAGATGTTGCCAGGGCAACCAGAGTACTGTCAGACTGGAAGGAAAAGGCAACATAGTGATACATCACACAGGCACAGTGTGTGTGTGAGGAACAAATACATGCAGCTGAACTTAAGGAGCTGACAAGCAGAAGGGGGTCAAACAGAAATATGATTCTTGTTCCATGACATTACCTCTCCCCCCCAGTAAGGTCACGCACAAGGCAGGAGGTATATTGCAAAACAGGAACGGGTTTATTACTACACTCTAAAGTAACAGTTACACAGCAGTCTTCTGCCGGATACAGTCCGTCGGGTGAGCTATCACCGAAGATGGTCCCTGGACCGACACTACAGGCCAAGGGCACCTGCAACCATCCCAGCTCTTCCCCACCTCCCTTGCGGAGGCAGAGGTATGGTCCACACTCACTCTCCCCCGGAGGAAAAAGCATATGGGAAGGCCCCAATCTCGGGCTCCCAGTTGTGTGACCTGCCTTCCTCAGATGGAAGGAACAACTCCTAACTTTAGGGCGGTCCTGCCCTTAAGTACAGCCAGAAGGCGGGTACCTCGTTGTCCCAGCTACAACAGGATGTACCACCCCCTGCTGTCACTCAAGTGCAGTACCAAAGGTGAGGGGGAAACCCCCACACCAAATCCTGGCAACCTAATAGTACCAGGGTTTACTGCCAGCCCATTGGGTAGAATAGTAGCCAGGGGTGGCCCTGCTATATATATTTTAATCTGATCATGATTGTGGCACCTTACAGTGTTAGTTTTCACATATAAAAGGTGTGGAGTACACTGGAATGTACAGGTGCAATGCTGTGCTAAATCATTACACAGAAAAGTAAACACGGAGAAAGGAGTTCCTACCTTTGAGAACTACGGTTGCCAGGCGGTTTCTCCAAAAATACTGGACAGAATGGCGAAAGGTGCGATGCGCTCCACACACACAAACACACACCTCTCATGTCACTCCGCTCCTTGCTGTTTCCTCCTCTCCTTGGCCCCAGACACCTCCATTACCCAGCAGCAGCCAATCAGGATGGAGGAAGCTGCCCAGCCCCCTATCAACAGCCCTGCTCTCTTCCTGCTCAGGGAAATCCCGCCGCCCCCCAAGCTGGTCTGGTCACTATGTCCTGAGAGGTAATACCTGTATACACATACACGCCAAGAGAGGTAATACCGGTATACACATACATGTCCAGTATTACCTCTATTTTTTTACTGGACAGAGTGTCCAAACACAGGACAGTCAGTTCAATACTGGACACCTGGCAACACTACGGAGAACTCACAATCTAAATAACATGATGATGGGCGACATACATACAGTATGAGGAGTAAATGTAGACATGGTTATCCATGCATAGCTGTGAGAGCAAGGGGCTTTAAAGACAGGAGTGTACTCTACACACACCTGTCTGAAGTCCAATAAGCACTCTTACCTCTTGTGCAAGGTGTATGTCCATGGTGGGCTTGGTAGGGTGACTGGCATTTAGAAAGTCTTGGCAAAATTGTAATTTTCCACTTTTACTATATTTGGGGAGATTTTCTAAACATCAGTGAATATTTGTATCTCTTGAACCAAAAGCAGAAGCACAAAGTCCTGATTATTTTCTTCATGCTCCTAAATAATATCACATTGGATCAAAACCACACACAGTCCCAGGAAGCTCAAAACCCCAATCCACTACACTTTATACTGTATACATGTGTCAAAAGAATAGTGACCTAATGCAGGGGTACGCAAAGTTTTCCCCCTGCGACCCCCTGCCTGCTCTCCTCCCCTGCTCGCACCCTCCCCATCCCCCCTGCTCTGCTCCAACATCAAATGCCCCCGGGGGTCATGGGACGTCATGTTGCCATGGCAACGCAATATCACGTGACCCCGTTGCATCATTTGCCGCCGGGTTACCATGGCGACGCGTCACCAAAAACAAGGTAGGAGAAGTTACAGAGTCCTCGAGTGGTCCCTCAGCATTTAATTTAAATGCCTTGGGGGAGAGCGCGGGACCTCTGTAACTGCCGCGCCCCCCCTGGAATATCCTGCGCCCCCCAGGGGTACCCCTGACCTAAAGTATACAACGAAAGCCAAAAAATCCCCAGTGCTACATCCAATCGGACAAATGATTTAGTTAAATACTATCTGTGTTTCTTCTCATAACTACGGGTCATTTAGTTAAATCCTTTGGCCAAAGCGTTATAAGCCTGTAACCACATGAAGATAAACCCTTTTCTGCAGGTCTAACACAACCTGTAAAAGTTCTCTTCACCTCTAATAGGGGAAGAAATGTCTCAACAGCACCACCTGTTAGAGAGAATATTATATCTGTGGCGCTCCATATACACAAATGGGGATAAAGAGGATATATACAACCCGTAATGGTAGCTTCGTCGGGTCCGGAGGTAGGCTCCACACGATAGCAGTGTTACATGAAAAAAATATAAGGAAATCACATAGCATAATACTGCAGAATAAATATTCACAGCATATAGACTAATGACATGACAAACCAACACATTTGTCAGGTTGGATGTACTGTAGCACTGGGGATTTTATTTTGCCTTTCATTGTATTGGATGAAAACCACAATATTATAAATAAATAAAATCGCAATGAATGTATATGAACAGATGCAAAATTGTCTGCTTGGGTCAAAGGCCAATCCTCCACACATACAGTGCTGACAGAGTGCAGACTCCAGCAGAGAAGCATGTACAATATAACTATTAATTAAAATATCTGGCTCATTGTATCGCTTAATGAAATATTAAAACGGGAATGTGTTTTCACACTGAATTTCACTGACTGCAAAGTTCTCTCAGAGGGAGACACTCTGTTTCTTAACAAGTCATTTAGAACAAAACAATCACAGAGATTGTTAGAGACATCATCCTGAGAGAGATGGAGAAAACATGCTAACATTTGCTCTGGATCTGTGATTTGTGTATATGACATTAAACACCCCCCCAGGAGAACGTGAGGCTTTTCCTTTTATTTCATTTTATAATTACAGTTTTAAACCAACATTTCTAATAGGATAGGGAATATCGGGGGGGGGGGGGGGGGGGAGAATTGTAATCCATTCTGAATCTTTGCAGCAAATGTGGTCAATAATCTCAGTTAATCCAATCCATGCTTGAAGGCAACATTAAGGTACAGACGGGCCCTGGTAATTTGGCGGGTTCCGTTCTATGGTCCCGCCGCAAAGCGAAAAGCACCGGTTCTGCATGCGCAGACCTGCAATTTCCCCTTCTGTGCATGCGCAACCTCCGTTCTGTGCAAGCACGACCCCCGTTCTGCACATGTGCGACCAGGGCAGCCCCCGTTCTGCGCATGCGCAGACATGGTGGCCCCTTCCCGGTACCGCGGTATGAGTGGAACGCCGTAAAGTGGGCCGCCGAAATGCGGGGCCCTACTGTATATACAATGGATGTTTAGACAGCACTCCTGAGAAACATTTTTCTATTTCTTATGTAACATAGCCTGCCGGCAGTTACTCCTTTTTCTCTGGGCCTTTCCTCTGTCAGTCCTGTTAGTGCAGGCAGTGGAAAGGTTACTTCCTTCTTTAGGCCTGTGTGTGTGTTACAGCCTTGAATGATGTCATCAGTATTCAAGGGCAGGCCTAGCAACTTCTGAGGATGTCAATCTGAGGGGTGGATATTGGTTGGAACGCCCCTGGTGTGTGTGGGCCAATCTGTATCCGGCTCTGGCTTGCTGAGTCAGAGTTAGAGACACTCCCCAAAGATATACCAAATTGGGACATCCTCCCAAATTGTTCAGTTGAGTTCTGGAAGGATCAGAATGAGCAGCTAGAAGAGAGAGAGAGAGAGGTATCTCCCTCCCACCCATGAGGGGCTGGGAGGGAGGGGAATGATGCTGTTCAGGGCAGAGTTCTGAGTTAGATAACATGGAGAGAAATAGGCAAAGGATGATGAGAAACCTGTGAACCCTGCTATTCTCTGTACTGGAGCTGCCTGTCAATAAAGAACAGAAAAGATATGCTGTGTGTGTTCCTGTCTCTGAGAATGAAGGAGTGTCCGTGGGGGTCCCTCCCCTGAATATCTACAGGGGATCCTTGCTGGCTGGAGACGCTGCACCAGAGAGATTCAGGTAACCTGTCCTTCCTGTCCTGCTTTCTCCCCTCACCACCATGGAGCGCTCAACCCTCCTGTTACCAGCAGGTCAAGAAACAGCACCAGAGTAGCTGATAAGAACATACCACCCCCAATCTCACTTAGGAGGGGGGGGGGTAGATGGGCTACACTTATATGTAAAATAAATCCAATATGGTGCACAAAGGTTTCGGCGTATCCCCTATTTCAGGCATTCAATGTTGCACATATGAACCTCCAGCACTCACAAAACCAAAGTACCCAGCAAGTACTGTATAACATTATTTTTAGTAAGCCACAGAATTTATGATAGAGGTAATATATATTACAGGCAGCCTCTAATACCATGTAGGATATACATAGAGATGCTTTTGCATGTTTAGGAAGGGAATGTGATGCTGTATGTAATATATATTACCTCTTTGGTTGTGAGGGAGAGCATATAATCTTGTACTTATTGTGAAATTGCTCTTGCTTACTAACAATAATGTTATACTTGCTGGGTACTTTGGTGTTGTGAGTGCTGGAGCTTCGTACATGCAACATTGAAGTGTTGTGCAGCTCTAAAGCAGCGTCCAAGCTGCCGTTTAAAAAATTCCTTTAATATGTGCATCAGTACAATCCACACAATGATAAGTAATTAGCTAAGTTGCCGATCGATCCGTTTTCCTGTGATCGATCGGCGAAGATTCGGCTCGCGGGTTCACTAAATGGCTGTCAGTGCAGCAGAAGAGGCCCAAAGATGCAAAGTTCTGTGGGGAAGATCATGTGACCAGGCAGTCACTAGATACAATTGGTGCACTGATAGAGAGGGCAGGGCTCAAAAAGGGGTGTGCCAGAGTCTGTTTTAGAAGAGGATGGGGATGTGACTTTGTAAATGGTTGTTACATTATAATACATCAAAAATGTCATTTAGAGTTGTTTTTAAAAAAAAATGCTACAATTATTTTCTCATAGTACAGAACTGATTTATTTATAAAAAAAAACCTACAAAAAAAAAACCACATGTACGATATTACTTGATCTGCAGCTTTAAAACCCCTCTTCAGGAGTGGTCTTTTCCAAAATGCATTCAGTTTGCATGGTGATGTAGCGATGTACTGTAGCAGAGAATTGTTGCTTTAGAGCACAGTACTTCCCTTACATAATGCATGTTGTTACTAGGATCTGTGTTACAGGTGCCTTGCACTCTAGGGCAGGGGTGCTCAACTCCAGTCCTCAAGACCCTCCAACAGGTCAGGTTTTAAGGATATCCCAGCTTCAGCACAGGTGGCTCAACCAGAGGCTCAGTCAAAGACTGAGCTTCTGATTGAGCCACCTGTGCTGAAGCAGGGACTTATTGAGCCACCTGTGCTGAAGCAGGGACTGTTTGAGCCACCTGTGCTGAAGCAGGGACTGATTGAGTCACCTGTGCTGAAGCTGGGATATCCTGAAAACCTGACCTGTTGGGGAGGGAAGGGGGTGGGGGGAGGGGGCTTGAAGACTGGAGTTGAACACCCCTGGTCTAGGGAAGTGAAACATCGCTGCCACCATATATTTTCTGTTCTCAAAGTTTGAACATTTTATGCGGCACAAACTATATCCGTCCAATTCAGGATTGCAACTCACTTTCATCAGCTTTTTCCCAACATGGGGATCAGTCAACACCCCTTTCAAACTTCAATCAATTGCTTTCCTTGTCTCGG
Organism: Ascaphus truei; assembly: GCF_040206685.1. Taxonomy (NCBI): domain Eukaryota; kingdom Metazoa; phylum Chordata; class Amphibia; order Anura; family Ascaphidae; genus Ascaphus; species Ascaphus truei. The sequence continues at coordinate 2,514,045 of NC_134491.1, forward strand.
GTTTCAAACTCTCAGCACCATCAGACCTTTTTTCTGCTCACGCGTAGCCTCCCGAAATTGAATTTCTATTGCTTCATAAGCTGGGACTCGTGTTTCTCATTGTCACAGCTCCCGCCATATCTTTGCTCACAAATTGATCTTGCATTGTGCTGGCGGTGACGTGCAAAAGTAACCAAAGTCGCCATTAAACATGCTTCATCCTACTGCACCTACCCACGGATTTGGATACTGGACTCTTAAAGCAGCAGACTAAGCTGCCGGGTTTATTTTTTTATTTTCTTTCCCCTTTAATATGTGCACATAATCCACACCATGATAAGTAATAAGCTAAGTAGCCGATCGATCTGTTCTCCTGTGATCAATCGGCGAAGATTCGGCTCGGGGGTTCACTAAATGGCTGTCAGTGCAGCAGAAGGGGACCAAAGATGCAAAGTTCTGTGGGGAAGATCATGTGACCAGGCAGTTACTAGATTCAATTGGTGCACTGCTAGAGAGAGGGCAGGGCTCATAAAGGGGTGTGCCAGAGTCTGGTTGCTATAGAAACAAAAAATGCTTGTTACATTTTAATACATTAAAAATGTCATTTCAGAGTTTTAAATTTTTTAATACTACAAGTAGTTTCTCACAGTACAGAACTGACTTACTTTTTTTTAAAAACCCACGTAGGATACTGCTTGGTCTACAGATTTAACCCAATCAATGCTATAGGGGACCGCAGGGCAGTCTTTTCTATAGTGTGAATGAATACGGGCCTCTCTGGCAGATAGAATTGAACGGCCATGCAACCGGTTTTGGTGTTTAAATTAACATCCATTATTACCTGCAAGTTTGTGCTCTTTAGTAATATCTTTATTAATGACATTGCAAATGATCTGGAGGGGAAAGGAGGACTTTTTGCAGGTGACACAAAGACCTACAACAGGGCTAACACTCCGGGGGCAGGGGGGTAAAGAAAATGATTCATGCTTTAAGTACATTGGAAGAATGGTCAAGAGTGCGAAAACTACAAAATATGCCAAGCAAAATAATGCATTCTTAAGTCACCAAAATCCAAAGGCAGAATCCAGGAGTAATGGCACTATGTCAACTACTATAAAAGTGGGGGTGGGGAGAGAGAGGTGGGAGAGAGAGATGTGGGGGTGGGGAGAGAGAGGAGAGAGAGGAGAGAGAAGTGGGGGTGGGGAGAGAGAGAGATGTGGGAGAGGAGAGAGAGAAGTGGGGGCAGGGAGAGAGGTGGGAGCAGGGAGTGAGAGGAGAGAGAGAAGTGGGGGCGGGGATAGAGAAGTGGGAGAGAGAGATGTGGGGGTGGGGAGAGAAAGAAGTGGGGGCAGGGAGAGAGGTGGGAGCAGGGAGAGAGTGGGGCCAGCAGCCGGCAAGTGCCGATGGCACATGTGCGGCCAACGAAATAGAACATTTTTGCCCGGGAGCCTGCGCACCCCTATCTCCACCACTGGCCGCGACGTTCTATGTTTTAGGCGGTCATTGGTAACTAATCGCAGCCTAGTACAGGAGAGTTCCGGAAGGATACTGTACCCTGAGATGGAACAGGGTCTCCATTCATATTATCCCATTTCAAAATAAACTTATGTGGATTTCTTTTCTTTAATGACTGAAATAAGAATGATGTCGTTTATTGAGCACATACTCATTTGCTTTTTTAATTACTGCTTCCTTTCTTGCACTGAGGTGGTATTAAACATGTAATTATTATTAATATTAATATAATTCATAACAGATGGAAATTGTAGTTGATTTAATTTCGTTTTAAAAGTGAATAAAAACTTGTTTTTTTTTCTTTCCTACCAATTTGCAACCAGGATTTTACATTTGTTTGCACCGTTACCATACGCCCTCGCAGCTCATTCTATAAATATATACTGAAGCAAAACTGGTAGTCACGTTATGATTTTATTCTGTACTTGAAAACAGAGAAAAAGCACAAAAACGGAATTTTAAAACCAACCAGGAAGCAGTAATGGAAGTATCATTGTATTGCTGTCCCGAGGAGTTTAATGGCCTCCTTCATGTGCATGGAACTTGACCCCTGGAAGTGACATCATGATGTGCAGCTTTTCATGTATGTGTTTGTGCAATAAGAACATGTAAACAAGGACAAATCACAGCAGCGTTTTACATAGAAGTGGCATTAAACAAGAAGAGTGCCAGTTCTACGCTCCGGAGGTCCTACAAGACTGGGGTATGTCCTACAAGACGCGATCATGTCCTACAAGACTGGGGTATGTCCTACAAGACACAGGCATGTTGTACAAGACGCGGGCATGTTCTACAAGATGCGGGTATGTCCTACAAGACGCGGGCATGTTCTACAAGACGGGGGGATGTCCTACAAGGTGGGGGGATGTCCTACAAGGTGGGGGTATGTCCTACAATACATGGGGATGTCCCGCATGGGAAGGCCTTCATCTACCAGTGAATTGGTGAGGATGATATATATATTTTTTTAAATGAAGCCTGATCGATTGTACTTTGGAATTACTGTCACCCTCTTCCCTCTGTAAAAGCTGTCCTACAAGACGGGGGGGGGGGGTGGTATGTCCTACAAGACGGGGGTATGTGCTACAAGATGGGTATGCTTTGGTTGTTTTTGATGGTTCTTAAAATAGCTATAATAAAGGCTATATTAACTGAGAGGTGTTTGCAATAAACAAAGAAACTGGAAGGTGCTTTATGAGTAAATAAAGCCCCAAATAGCCTACAAATATTTTATCTTCACAAAGCCACCTTTGCTTTTTGGGTTTTCAAACAGGTCACCTACATTTTACTTGATCCTGCACTGGTATAACTAGTTTACTCTATTTGGAAACTGTTACGCGGTCTACAAAGACAGTTTCTACCTGGCACAGAATAGCTTGAAGGTCTATTACCTCTACTGACTGTGCAAATGCTGATCTACACATAAAATTAATTTATTTATATGTAACCCCCTCCTTGCCCGGCTCATAAGGACTTACTGCAGTGAGGTAGTGTGGAACGGTGCAGATGTGGGTGCACTGACTCTCATACCTTTTCTCAGGGTGCTGGTGTCTGGGCTGGCTGTATGTAAGCGTTGAAGGTGGAATAAAGGGCGCCAGGATTTTTGTTGCACAACCAGAACAGGTTTTATTGACAGTTCTATCTCATAAAGACTTCTTCCCTGGCACTCAGACAGCTCCGCAGGGAGGTACACATGGCATTGTCATTTATTATCGTTTCCAAGGGTGATGGGAATGTGCACTCTATTTACTCTCAATGCTTTGGATTTAATTTCAGACCCTTACCAGGACTATGTTCAGGGAGCTCCTTAAATCTAGGCTCCCATTATCTGTCATCCTGTGCAGGTCCCTCTAACCCAGACAATGGTGGTCTGGTGTGCCTAGGAGTGACATTAGAGCAATCCCAGTATGGTACTCCCCCCCCCCCCCCCCAGTGAGTCCCTGCTCTAGGGCTCCCAGGCCATGAGTGACCACACACTTTCCTCGTGTAACAAAGGGATAGAAGTCTTTCCCCCACACAGCAGTGGCCCTTCTCAGGTAAAGGGGCCCTTTCCCCCACACAGCAGTGGTCCTTCTCAGGTAAGGGGCACTTTCCCCCACACAGCAGTGGTCCTTCTCAGGTAAGGGGCACTTTCCCCCACACAGCAGTGGTCCTTCTCAGGCAAGGGGCCCTTTCCCCCACACAGCAGTGGTCCTTCTCAGGTAAGGGGCACTTTCCCCCACACAGCAGTGGTCCTTCTCAGGCAAGGGGCCCTTTCCCTCACTATGGAAAATAATACAGGTGACCATACTTTTAAACATAAAGTAGCACATATAGGACTAATACATAACAGGGCAAGACCCCCCCTCCTTTTGTTCCTCCTGGAGCCCAAGGACCAGAATCCTCTACCCCCACTATTTATACCCAATAGTGACATCATGAGTCACCATAACTACAGGGGAAGTGGGTAGAAACCTTCTGTATCACCCCGGCCTGGATAACATGGAAGGCACCTTCTAGAAGCTGGGCGTGGTTAAACTTCTGTTAAACTATTTAGCAACAAATATGGGAGATCACTACTTTGCAACAACCCACAATATTTAACCCTTTACATGAAAATAGTAATCCCAATAGGGAGGTTACATATATATTAACAGGGCGAGGGGGAAGGGGTATGGTTCTCACATGGGCTGTCAAAAGACCAGGACAACAACCAAATCTAAGATATGAGGATAACATTCAGGAAATGTGTTGACATACAATTAGGGTTGCCAGGTGTCCGGTATTGAACCGGACAGCCTGGAATTTGGTTACTCCGTTCAAAAATGAGAGATAATACCGGACATGTATGTGTGCGGGGGGGCAGGGCCGCCAACAGCGGGGGACAAAGGGCGCTGGTGTCCTGGGCCCCTTGGGTGAGGGGGGCCCGGCTGCCCGGGCCACCTGCGCGGCCGGGCGCCAGTTATTTAAAAAAAACCTGTTGCACCCGGCGCCGGGTCTTCCAGTTGTCAGCGCAGGAAGTAGGTTGGCTTATGCTTCCGGTGCGCCGGCGTGAGAGGGAGGCCCGGCGCGTGCGGGAGCAGCATTGGGAGACAGGTGTCTCAGCGGGGCCAGCGGCAACTGCTGTGACCAGCCTCCACCCCCCCGGCAGACCCTGCCACCTAATCACCCCACCACCTCCCCCCTGCAGCCACCGGGTCAAAACCGCCAGCCCCCGCCGTCGCAGCAGCAGCATCGGGGCACCGCCCCCCCCCTGCTGCCACTGGGCCGTCCCGCTCCGCCACCCCCTTCCCCCGCAGCATCGGGCCAGCATTGGCCCCACCCCTGCAGCACACCGGGAGCAGGCAGCAACTGCTGTGACCAGCCGCCTGGCCCCTCGCAGCACCGCCACCCCTTCTCCGCAGGATCAGGCCTACCAGCCACCCCTCGCAGCCGCCAGACACCCCCCGCAGCCGCGGGACACCCTGTACTGCCCCCCGCAGCATCGCTCCCCCTCCCCAGCAGCACTGCCACCACCACCGGCACACCGTACCCCCCCCCTCCTGCAGCCATCGGCCTGACCGGCTGAGATCATCTCCAAGGTTCATTGGAATTTTAAATATATGTATTGGGGGTCTTGGGGTATTTTTACATGGATTGGGGGCTTGGGGTTTCTTTTACATGGATTGAGGGGTTTGGGGTATTTTTTACATGGATTGGGGGGCTTGGGGTATTTTTTATATGGATTGGGGGGCTTGGGGTATTTTTATATGTATTGGGGGTGTTGTGGTATTTTTTATATGTATTGGGGGGCTTGGGGTATTTTTTATATGGATTGGGGATCTTGGGGTATTTTTTATATGGATTGGGGATCTTGGGGTATTTTTTATATGGATTGGGGGGCTTGGGGTATTTTTTTATAGGGATTGGTGGGCTTGGGGTATTTTTTTATATGGATTGGGGGGCTTGGGGTATTTTTTATATGGATTGGATATATATATATATATATATATACAGTATATATATATATATATATATATATATATATATATATATATATATATATATATATATATATATATTATACACTGTGTGTGTGTGTGTGTGTGTGTGTGTGTGTGTGTGTGTCATAGCCTCCCGGCAGTTACTTCTGTTTCTGGACCTTTCCTCTGTCAGTCCTGTTAGTGCAGGCAATGGAAAGGTTAAATCCAGTTTTAGGCCTGTATGTGTATTTCAGCCTTGAATGTTGTAGCAATATTCGAGGGCGGGCCTTGCAACTCTGAGGTTGTCAATGTCAGGGGTGGATATTGGTTGGAACGCCCCCTGCTGTGTGTGGGCCAATCTGTATCCGGCTTTGGCTTGTAATGAGTCAGAGTTAGAGACACTCCCCTGAGATGTTCAAATTGGGACATGCCTCCTAAATTATCAGTTAGTCTTCAGTTAGTTAGAGTACAGAGTGAGCTGAGAAAGAGAGGAGACAACAGATGAAGAAACTGTCTCTCCCTTCCCCATGCTACGAGGGGGAGGGAGGAGATATTCTACAGTTTAGGCCTAGAAAGCAGGAGAGCAGGAATGATGATTACTGCATGACAGATATGCTGCTACTGCTTCTTTATCATAGAGTCTGCTAAATAAAATACAGAAAGACATTGCTGTGTGGGTTCCTGTCTCTGGGAATGAAGGAGTGTCAGTGAGGGTCCATCCCCTGAATACCCCAGAGGATCCTCACTGGCTGGAGGCACTGCACAATCAGAAGACATCAGAGATCAAGGTAATCTGTCCCCCTGTCCTGGATCTCCCCACCCCCGCGGAGCCCTCAGCCCTCCTGTTGCCAGCAGGTTGCAGCAACCAGAACGCTTGTGGTAACCCAGAAGGAGAGTACCCCCCATCTCACTTAGGGGGGGATGGGATAAAAGGGTTACATACATATATATATATGTATATGTGTGTGTATATATATGTGTGTGTAACCTATATCCCCCCCCCCCCCCCCCCCCGGTCGCAGATTGGACCCCTAGGGTGTACTGAGGGCTGGCTACATATGTCTGGGTGGTGCATACCTGCTGGCAACAGGAGGGTCTGAGTCTCCCGCGATGGTATGGGGGACAACAGGGACAGGTTTCTGGGGTTCTTGCTTTCATCTCTTAGTGGTGATACAGCGCCTCCATCTCTGGCAAGCCCTATCAGGGTAGGGTGAAATCCTTCCAGAGAAACCCCTCAAAGGGCCGAGAGATTTCAGTCTCAGTCTTTGGTAAAACAAGCAGCAGCTCTTTATTGTCCACACAGCAGCACACAGCATACAGCAGCAGCAGTACTCAGGTACAGTAGATCCTCTCCTCCTCCAGACTGTTCCCCTTCAGGATTGGCTGTCTGGGGCTCTCACTGTTCCCTGCCACCACCCCAAGGTACAGACACTCGGGGTGGGGCTAGCTCTTCCCTCACCCCCTAGGCAGGGCGAGGGGCACTGGTCCACCACAGTTCTATAAGCTCTACTCAGGTCCTGCCTGAGCTCCTCCTCCAAATGTAATATATCACTCCACTCTGAACATAGGACTCTGCTTAGACTGACTAAATTGGCTGTGCACTGACCTTTATGACTTTGGTAGGCCCCTCCCCTATGTCTCTTGCCTTAGACACAGAGTCAGGGTGCCTACCTCCACCAATCAGGGCAGGGCTTGAAGCGGGGGAAACCCATGATAACTACTGGCTGCCTGCCCTAAGCAGGGCTTACACCAGTAGGAGGATAGATATATAGCCCTATTTCTTACCAGGGCTACACTCTCCCTCAGGTGGAATCCAATGGTCCCTACTTGGACCTAAATTTAGCAGCACCATCCTGCAGGTGAACAATCTGGAAAACAAACACATTTAATGGTTAGTGTTCATACATCAGACCATTCCACCCAGATAGCGAATAACAAAAAGACACACGGTCACTCCCAACATGGAGAACCTACTAATAATAATGGCGCGGGTCAGGCTTCCTAATTTCCCGCCCATTATGATCAGTAACTTTCACATAGTATGGCTGTACAGACCCATACTCCGGCCGATACACTACACTATGCATGTAGATACTTCTCCCAATACTCCATGCCCGAATAACATCACAGATTTTCTTTTCGTTGTGATAACCCGCCTTACTGAACCTAGTTCGTAAGTACTCCATAACTGCTTCCTGGAGCCAGGTATCTCTCTGCTCCTCTATCTCCTGTATTATAGGCTGAGGCACATAGGGGTACTCATAGCCATGAGACTGTCTATACCTGGCCACTATGGCTCTGTCTGCTCGGCTAAGCTTGGTAAGTTTACGGTTTCCCACCCTGCTTGGCAGTACCCAAAACTCAGGCTCCTCTGGGGCAACATCATCATACAGTATGGCAGCCCCCTTAGGAAGGATGTTCTTCTGCTCAATCTCCTGGTAACGAAACTCCAACTCATCTGCCACCTCCTGGGGAGAAAAGGCACCTACAGCCCACCAGGGGTCGACTCCATGCCCGAATAACATCACAGATTTTCTTTACGTTGTGATAACCCGCCTTACCGAACCTAGTTCGTAAGTACTCCATAACTGCTTCCCGGAGCCAGGTATCTCTCTGCTCCTCTATCTCCTGTATTATAGGCTCAGGCACATAGGGGTACTTACTCATAGCCATGAGACTGTCTATACCTGGCCACTATGGCTCTGTCTGCTCGGCTAAGCTTGGTAAGTTTACGGTTTCCCGCCCTGCTTGGCAGTACCCAAAACTCAGGTTCCTCTAGGGCAACATCATCATACAGTATGGCAGCCCCCTTAGGAAGGATGTTCTTCTGCTCAATCTCCTGGTAACGAAACTCCAACTCATCTGCCACCTCCTGGGGAGAAAAGGCACCTACAGCCCACCAAGGGTCGACTTTATTATTCTTTATTAACAGGTACCGCGTACGGTCCATACCCCTGTGGTATCCTGTAAAAAGCGGGACCCACCACTTATCTTGGTGCTCATACCCTGACCCTTCACTGGTACTTGCATCGGATTCCCCTCGTGAGGACACACCTGATGTGGCCGCCTCAGTAGAGTGAGAGCCACTGCGTCTACTTCTGGTATCATCAGTGTAAATTGTGGGGTTCATCTTGTGTACCACCTTACTCACAAGCCCTGCTTCTGCAGTAGTATGGGACCCTCGGGCCCTACCTCTATGTACAGGAGAAAAAGGCACAGAATTAGGTACATGAATAACACAATCATTCGGTATTTCCCCATCAGACCCTTCATCACTCAGTTCCCAATCCCTCCAATCGGTAGAATATTTGGGATTCTTGGTTAACTTATCCCCGCTAGGGCCCGGTGTCGTAACTCGTGACGGGGCAGGGGCAGTGACCGGGGCAATGGCGCCAGGGGTAGGGACTGGGGCATCGGCAATGTCCGGTATAGTGTCTATAAGTCGGGCAATTCCGCGACCAGTGGGCGTCTTTCGACTTGCCCTCTCCGGTGCGCTTCGTGCTCCTCAGGAAACGCCTTGGGCCTTTAGTGCTGCAAGCGCGGCTGCGATAGCCACTCTCCTCTTTGAGAACAACGCTCCCGGGCCTCTTTGCCACCCGGACCCGGAAGTGACATCATCACTGTTGCCCGCGGAATCTCCATCCGCTGTGGTCTCGCACCGGAAGTGCGTCCAGGACCGGAAGGGGCGGTGGTGGACCCTCTGGATCGCGGACGGGCAGGCAGGCCGCAAGCCTTTCTCTCTCGCCCTCTGCAGGTTCCGTCTTCGCCTGGCGGGAGTAATGGGGTGGGGGTGTCTCCTTACTGCTCCGCTGCCGGCTGATGATCTTTGGTTCCTCCATAGCCGTCTCGGATCCCATCTCTGCCGCACTGGGAGTCACCACGGCCGTGGGACTTCTACGGGCCTCAGGCCGCACCAGCGCTCGCCGACGGTGGGTGTCCGGACTCGTCTGCTCCCTCTCTCTGGTAAGTGGACCGCCATCTTTGTTACAGCTGGGGTGGTTCGCGGGTAGGCGCATCGCCACCGATGATAGGCCACCTTCTTCCTCCAAAGACGACTTGATCGGTTCCTCTGCTAAGGAGTCACCTCACTCTCTTGCCGCACCGCCAGTGGGTAGTGGTACGAAACGGGCCCGCTCCGGTACCTCCACTGCGGTGCGCTCTTCTCCGCCGGCACATCTCTCGGCTCTATAGTTGGCTGGGCCTTGGTTCCCACCTCAGCGGTGATACAGGGAACTAGGGCAGCCTCTTCCGCTGCCTCCGCCACCTCTGTTAGGGTTCCTGGCGAGGCACTTCGTGGCGTCTTTAACATAGGCCATGGCTCTGTAGGCCATAGGTAGAACTTGCCACATTGAGGGCATCGTGCTGTCGTGCTTGGGGCCGGTCCAGGTGTCCTGCAGTCTACGCACAGGCACCGGAGATACTCTCGGCCGTCAACCTCCACAACCAGGAAGCCTCCTGGAAACTGGAAGGGTGTCATGTTTAATTCAGCCATCATGTGCGCAGGGGTAGAACAGTTCCGTTCTTTAGCTCCTTGCTCTTTGATAGTCAGGCAAAAGTGAAGTTCCTCACCCTCACTTCCTGTCCCTCCTTTCTCCGGAGAGGACAATTCTGATTGGCTCTTGCAGTGCCCCCTCCCTCTGGTGGAAACAAGAGGAGGGGCACTCTCTCGCTCAGCGTGACGTGGCTTCTTCTGTCGGCCAGTCACTGTACAGGTGGGCGTATCTTTGGCTTTCGCTCCGCTCCTTCTGCAGGGGATCTGGGTTTGGCGCCAAACCCCTGCACATCTCTCGCCACATTTCTCTTGCAGCTAGCTTGCACGCACCACGTACACGATCCAGGCTTGACGGGAGTCGCCATTTTGGGACGGCTGCTAGCTGCTGGGCCGTGAATGATGCTGCTGTCGCCATCTTTAACTCACATGTATTGGCGGCCGCCATCTTTAGTGAGCCCTCCAAATGTATACTGTTGCTATTCTCAGTGTCTAGTGTGCAACTCGTTCCTAGACACTAACTATTCTCACTGATACTCTCTTATACTCTCTGCATGCTTTACCCACGAATATGATGTATGGCATACCCCAGGCTAGGCAGAACTCCTTCTTGGTACACCGCACTCGCTGACAGTTCCTACAAGTACTCTGTGGTGTGTTTTATCTGGGTGCTGGCTGGTGTACCGGGCATCTCCCTAAGTACGGGCGTCTCCTACTTTTGGCCACACATAGTGCAGACCCTGGGCCATGGTCCCTGGACGAGTTAACAGGCTAACACCCCCAGTTGCCATACACTATCTGCGTCAAGGGACTAGAACAGCAATAGCCACACCGCCCACACACCCTTCTTACAACACCCTCTTAGGGCATCCAGGGCGTACTGTGCGGGAGTCCACGCTCCCCTGACTACGCCTGATATGCATCTGCGCCCTACTTTCATGGAAGATGTACCTAACACTTCCAGCTCTGCTTCGCTGTAAACCTGTCCTGTTTGATCTCAGCAGCTCGCCTCCAAATGTAACCCATATTCCCCCCCCCCCCCCCCCCCGGTCGCAGATTGGACCCCTAGGGTGTACTGAGGGCTGGCTACATATGTCTGGGTGGTACATACCTGCTGGCAACAGGAGGGCCTGAGTCTCCCACAATGGTATGGGGGACAACAGGGACAGGTTTCTGGGGTTCTTGCTTTCATCTCTTAGTGGTGATACAGCGCCTCCATCTCTGGCAAGCCCTATCAGGGTAGGGTGAAATCCTTCCAGAGAAACCCCTCAAAGGGGCGAGAGATTTCAGTCTCAGTCTTTGGTAAAACAAGCAGCTCTTTATTGTCCACACAGTAGCACACAGCATACAGCAGCAGCAGTACTCAGGTACAGTAGATCCTCTCCTCCTCCAGACTGTTCCCCTTCAGGATGGGCTGTCTGGGACTCTCACTGTTCCCTGCCACCACCCCAAGGTACAGACACTCGGGGTGGGGCTAGCTCTTCCCTCACCCCCTAGGCAGGGCGAGGGGCACTGGTCCACCACAGTTCTATAAGCTCTACTCAGGTCCTGCCTGAGCTCCTCCTCCAAATGTAATACATCACTCCACTCTGAACATAGGACTCTGCTTAGACGGAATAAATTGGCTGTGCACTGCCCTTTATGACTTTGGCAGGCCCCTCCCCTATGTCTCTTGCCTTAGATACAGAGTCAGGGTGCCTACCTCCACCAATCAGGGCAGGGCTTGAAGCGGGGGAAACCTATGATAACTACTGGCTGCCTGCCCTTAGAAGGGCTTACACCGGTAGGAGGATAGATATATAGCCCTATTTCTTACCAGGGCTACATATGTATTAGGTAGGTATATATAAATATGTATTGGGTAGGTATATGTATGTATTGGGTAGGTGGGGTTTTTGTATGCATTTGGGGGGGGTTGTATATATTTTGGGGTAGGAAGTTTTTTGGTATATATCTTGTGGGGGGAATTGTGTGTGTGTGTTGGGGGGGGAGGGGGTACGAAATGAGTGAGCGTGGGGTAATTGACGGAGGGAGAGTAGAGGGGGTGAGTGAGGAAAAGGGAGTAAGAGTGAGAAGCAGGGGAGAGAAATACATGCGAGGCGGGAGGGTGAGACGGAAGGGAGAGAAATACATGGGAAGGGGGGGGGGAAGAGAGGGGGCTCGTGAGGTGTGAAATGGGGGGGGGGGGTGGCAGGCAATACCGTCGACACAGGGTGGGGCCTGCTTAAAATGTTTGTCCCAGGCCCCACGATTTCTGTTGGCGGCCCTGGCTGGGACATGTATGTGTTTGCTGGTATTACCTGTCTGGACTTGGTAACCAATTCCGGGATTTCCCCTGAGAAGGGATAGAGCAGGGCTGCTACTGCTAGGGGGCTGGGCAGTTTCCTCTATCTTGATTGGCTGCATTAGGCTGAGTTCAGACAGGCCGCGATGCGTGCGCACGTTCGTCACGCTTTCACTTTGGTGGGTGAGAGTTTTCAAACTGAAAATAACACCCGGCAGCGCAGTACAGCGTTGTCGCCGCTGCACTTGAAGAAGACCACTGAAGTTGTGATTTCAAGCGGCAGCCGCACCACGTGTACGTCGCCAGCCAATCACAAACACACACCGTTTTTTTTTTTTTTAGTCCCGTCTCCAATCGCATCATTCTGTTGTGTTCATCCCCAGCAGACAGAATGATGCGTCCAGCAGAGAGGCGCGGATGCGCGGGACTGTAGCAACCTGCCTGAGCTCAGCCTTGCGCAGCAGCAGCCAATCAGGTGGACTGGCAGGAGCCTTGGGGGTGGGGCCAAAGAGTGGAGGAAAAGCATGTAGCAGAGCGAGGTGAGGCTGTGTCCTGTGTGTATTTGTTATGTTTTGTCCTACTGTGTGTTTGTGTGTACATGTACTGGTGTGTGTGTGTGTGTGTGTGTGTGTGTGTGTGTGTGTGTGTGTGTGTGTGTGTGTGTGTGTGTGTGTGTGTGTGTGTGTGTGTGTGTGTCTTCTCAGGCTGTCCTGTGGGGGTGATAATGACAGGGAAGGTGAGAGGATGAAAGGAGGGGGTGAGAGGATGAAAGGAGGGGGTGAGAGGATGAAAGGAGGGAGGGTGAGAGAGAATGAAGGGAGGGGGGTGAGAGAATGAAGGGAGGGGGGATGAGAGAGGATGGAGGGAGGGGGTGAGAGAGGATGAAGGGAGGGGGGATGAGAGAGGATGGAGGGAGGGAGGGAGGATTAGAGAGGGTGAAGGGAGGGGGGGTTAGAGAGGGTGAAGGGAGGGTTTGAGAGGATGAAGGGAGGGGATGAAGGGAGGGGGATAGGAGAGGATGAAGGGAGGGGGGATGAGAGAGGATGAAGGGGGGGTGAGATTGGATGAAGGGAGGGGGGTGAGAGAGGTTGAAGGGGGGGATAAGAGGATGAAGGGGGGGGGGGAGAGAGGATGAGGAGGGGTGCAGTATTGCTCACCATGGACCTGTATGACTGCAGGTCAGTTATGTATAAATGATCTGACCATTACGTCATTTGTTCTAAATTTCACTCCAAGCGTGCACCAATTTGCACCAGTTCATATTCTATTTCCTAAAGAAATCCTTGGAATGGCACTCCCTCCCACACCCACTCCCTCCCACACCCACTCCCTCCCACACCCACTCGCTCCCAAGACCCCTCCCCAGATTTTTTACGAAACAGAATATAAATTGGTGCAAATTGGTGAATAGTTGGAGTGAAATTTGGAAAAAAATTACGTAACAGTCAAGTCATTTCTAAATGACATTCTTCCCCACCAACGATTCTCGCGCGCGTGTCGCACCTTTCACCATTTTGTCCAGTATTTTTGGACAAGCCACTTGGCAACCCTACGTGCAACCATAATACCTGGAAGGTTCATGGGAAGGCCTTCATCTAGCAGTGAATTGACAAGGTTGATGATATTTTATGTTTGAAATGAAGCCTGATCCCTGGAACTTTGGAATCGCTGCTGCCTCTTCCCTCTGTAACAGTAGCACGTGGGCTGTATTCTGTGCCGTTCAGAGTCCTGCATTTAAATTGGGGACAAATAAACAAAACGTGGAAGAGAAGCCGCGACATGGCAGAGTGCTTTTCCTTCAGTGCTTCTGAGTGACTAGGGGAAGACTTAGCCGGGAAGCTGTAACCAGCGCACAATGGCAACGCCTTTCCGACTGCAGGGGCCATCAACGTGTTGCTAAGCAACCAGTTGCATGCCTCCCCATCGGCAAAGGACCTAATATCTCACTTTACGTGCTTGTCACTTACATGGAAACACACTGCAGTGTATGCAAATTATGCAACAGCAAGTGTCAGACAATCCACATACGCCTGCCTCGCTTTCAGTACAGTTGGGGTAGCAAAATGTTCATTTGTTTTGTAAGAATTTCTGTTTATGGTTATTAGTTTCAAACATAACGCAATTATAAATCCCAGGGCCTGCTGGCGAGATTTGCATGCATTGTCAGCAGGAACCTCGAGCTAATAATAAAGAGGAGAAATATATTTATACAATAATTTGCTGGAGAAAATGAACGCACACAGCCCTCTTTCCTGCTACAGTACCATATCTGTCCTCCGTCAAGCGAGTGGATAGAATTTTAAACAGCGGATTTTCTTATCTTCTTACTTATCTGCCGAGGGAAGAATAAAAAGAATTAATAACACACATAAAAAAAAAAGTCTTTGACATGTTCCAGTTTAGGAAATTTTAACTGAGGCATACAGGGGTGTAATTAGCTTGCCTCTCACTTTCTGTGTTATTGGACACTAAGGTAGAACATCAAACGCTTTTGTGTATGGCTTCTCATTCTCTCTCTGGCTTATGATTTTCAATAAGAGCGCTGTTCTCCGCCGGCAGGGAGGGGTGGTCGAAAAATCTCCATGCTGCGAGGTTGTCCATACATGACTCTCTCTGTTTACGTACTCCCCAAAGTGTATCAAAGCTCAGATCCACAGAAATAAAAGAAAAGTTCAACAAAACAAGCATTTAACTGCGCAAAATAAGGTATGGACAAGGCAAACAGGTGAGGTATTGTTTAGGTGGCTGAGTTAGATCAATATCTGTGCTTTTCAAGCCAGGAATCCTGCCGGCTTTGCTCTAGCACTCTGCATATCGTCTTACCACCAGCAGACAGACTGTCGCCTCCAACCAACTGATAGGGAACCTGTTTCACCCAGAAACAGAGGAGGAAAAAAAATAATAAATACACACAGGCCATCTTCATTCTCTGCGGTTCAGCGGCGGGTTTTGAAGGAATGTCTGGGCTTTGCTGCTTTTTTTTATTTTATTTTGCTGAACCCCGCTTTGGAAGGGGCATGAAATGCATTGGGAAGAAACACATCGCTATGTCTCCTGGCACTGAAATGGTTAGCCATATCCCCACTGCAGGTTCTCCCCTATGTTTAGGGGTTGTGTAGGGTAGGAGTGGTCAACTACAGTCCTCAAGGGGCACCAACAGGTCTGGTTTTCAGAATATCCCTGCTTCAGCATAGGTGGCTCTGTCTTTAACTGCATCACCGGCGCTGAAGCAGGGATATTCCTAATACTTGGCCTGTTGGTGGCCCTTGAGGACTGGAGTTAGCCGCCCCTGATGAACAGTATCCCCATTGCTTCTTATGGAAATGGCAAAGCATTGCATTTCAGTAGCAAAGGGTAATGGTCTCTGGATGCACACTATATACATACAGTACTATATATAAGGGTAGTTACCAACCTGACTTTGTGCTCTGCCCTAGAGAATGGCATATTATCTAGTATCAGAGTATCTGTAACTATGCTGGTGCATGTCTGCATGGGATGCACAGATCTACTTTTACTTTGTATTAGTTCATTATTGAGTTTCAAATAAAATTAGCACTCGTTTGTTTTCTCTTTGTCTCTGTCCTCTTCTTTCTCACTTTAGCCCGTAAGATCTTGTGCCCCCATCAGCTCCGATACCACTTGTTGGGAACCGGCACTGGTTTCAATTATACAATGTGTTCTATTTACCAAAAATGAAACGAGACGGGAGAATAGCGCCGCCCTCCTGGGCTAGCTGATGTGTAAGAATGTAGCTCGCGGGAGCACTTACAGACGCAGCGGCCATCATTTTACGAAATCACGCGGTGTATACCTCAGAATACCCATGTCATGGCGCGGGATTTCTTACAACCGTACCGCCTTAAGACGCGAGTGCAGAAAATGGCATGTTAGTGTTCTGGCTTCTTGAAATTGACACAGTCGCACAGTAGCACAGCACTGTACACATTACAAGTCATTCGTTTCATTGCATTTAATTGCACACAATCAATGAAATTCAAACAAAGCGACCGCGATAAACACGTGTGCCTGGGGCGAATGGCCGCGTTCATGCCGCGTGTGGTACAGCAGCGCACAAGAACGGCGCCGTGATGCCTTAAAATAACGGCGGGTGCATCTGTACACAAACATATCCATCGTACCAGCTCCCACTTCAAAGATTAGCCAGGCATTGAGGCTGCCTGTGAGATCGGTGGAGCCGGTTGGCATCGCAGTCAGCTACTGTATGTTTGACCTTGGGCAAGTCCCATTGGGCCTTTATTCTATACATTGCGGGGGCACCGATCCATTGAAGACAATGTGGATCTTGGTGCGACGGCGCCGGCTCAGCACTATCGCAGTTTATAGAACACGGGCCACTGTCTCCCTGATCTTCAGAAAGCAAAAATGAGATTGTAAGCTGTGTGCAGCAGGGACCTGTACCTGGCATCGCCTTTGTACAGCACTACATACACGATAGTGCTATACAACTGAACATACTATTAGTGTTATTATTTCATTGGAGTGTGACTTGCATTACGTAAAGTTGTGCTGGTGTCTTAATGTATCTCAAATATATATTTGAGATATGCCTTATTGTTTAAGATGATGTATTAAATTGTACTTTTATTGTATACGTGTTGTATTGTAATGGTCTCTTATCGTATAAAGGTGTAGGGTTGAACATGTATCTTTATTGTGTAGGGGGGAGGGTGTTGGAGGAGCTCTTATTGTATAAAAAAGGGGGCATTAGAAATCCATGTGGCTGTAGAAGATGCAGTTTGGGATGCATCTCTTCCTCCATAAGAGAGTATGCTGGAGGTGTCTCTTAATGTAAAATAAGTTGTGTTTGCAGTTTGTCACATTGTTTAAGAGGAAGTATTTGCCATGCATCTTTTTATTACGTATGGAGTGGCTCAGTGAGTAAAGACACTGACTCTGGCATTGAGGGGAGCCTGGTTCAATTCCCAGTGTCGGCTCCTTGTTACCTTGGGGAAGTCACTTTATCTCCCTGTGCCTCAGGCACCAAAAACATAGATTGTAAGCTTCACAGGGCAGGGACCTATACCTGCAAAATGTCTCTGTAGAGCGCTGTGTACAACTAGCAGCGCCATACAAGAACAAGCAATTATTATTATAATTATTACATCCAACACAAGTGTTAAACATATTGTAAAGCCACTGTTGGTAATTAACAGAGGCTTATATATACAAATATAACAGGAAATTGTTCTCATTCCTAAACTGTCAGTTGTACACCTTTTTTCCCCAAAAGCCTCGTGTAAAAACAGCTCTTCAGTTTCTGCTTTCCCACAGACTGCCCTGGTTGTAGAAACCCATTCAGTACCCTCAATGCACCATTACACAAGGTTAAACGGAGACCGTCTCCCAAGCAGCGCGCTTGTTTCCTACCTGGAATGAATGGTGTAGCTCCATCACACTTTTGCATAACAAGTCCAAAATCTCACTAACAAATGGGTGTCTGTAATAAGGTGTGCTATTTACAGTATGTAGCATCGGTATTTCAAAATACCAGAATCATGGTGAATTTAACGGACAACTTCTCCTGAAAGTTTTTCCCAGATCTAGTAAAGTCTCCCAGCTACAAAATGGGTAAAATCTGTGCAAAAAAACAGCTCCTTATTTTTCAAAGAAAATGAAACCTGTTGAAAGCAATAGCAGTTTTCCCTTTATACATCTGGTGCAATTCTTTTGCATTGGGTTTGCCCTGGTTCTGAATCTACTATATGTGAATTTTGTTGGTCTCCTTTCTGTATCTGAAGAAGAGTCTTGAGATCTCAGAATCTGACACATGATAACGAAGTTGGTTCGATTAAAAAAAGGGTGCTACAGATTGCAGTACAAACTCTAGCAGTGATATTTATTGTACAGAAGTGTACATTGTTAGCAGGCTCTGATAACTTTTAATACTTTCCAAGTTGGCAGGTCAGTTTCATTTTGCCAGGTTACTACAGATCCAATGTGATCATTCTTCCTGTAATTATACAGGTTAATAAGAATTTTAACCCAGGGAGTGTTAGGACCTGCTACGGTCATGCCTTGTAAGTGGCAGCAGGCTTAAGACGCTTTGGCCAAAGGGTTAAACCAAATGAACCTTTTTTTCAAGAGAATATATAGTTATTGCACTGTGTATTTTTGTCACATTGGAAGTAGCTTTTGGCATCTTTGTCTGTTTTTTGTTGTAAATTTTAATACATTATTCATAGTTGTTATAATGCCTACAAAGGTATTAAAACCTTACTGCTACGAGTATTTTATTGCTAAATAGGAAGGGATCAAGGGGTATAGAATCAGGAAATCACTATTAATACATTTACTGAACGCAGCGAGATGTATTATTGCTGCCAACTGGAAAAAAATGGATGCACCTACTATGGGGCAATGGGAATCGAGAATATGGGAGGTTAATAGGATGGAGCGACTCTCATATATAACTAATGATACAGGTTTAAAGTTTGAACTCCTCTTGCAACCATGGTCAGAGTTCACTGGTAACAGAACAGTGTGAAAAAATAGGAAAGAGGAATCATCTGCCAAAATGGGAACTAAAGGGATAAAATGGGTTTATCAAGTACGGGATTGACTTGTTTTTTATATATCATATCAGCCGAATAATGTTATTTTTATTTTGTTGGTGAATGTCTGTATTTGTTATTCAATAATTTAAACATATGTATAATATAATTTTTATGTTGTATTGTATTTTATTGTATGGTTTTGTAGTGTATTATATTGTGTTGTATGTTCGCTGTTATAAAAAAGCGGTTAATAAATAAAGAATTAAAAAAAAAAAACCTTACTGCTATCTTTGGCACACATGGTGAGTGGACCAGTTTGAAATCACTGTACACACCATGTAGGTATCACAGTCCGTGATAATTGTACCTAGTATTTTGAGACAAACCTGTGAAAAAGCTCAGGATTGTCTTTTCATCTCCCATGTACCAACTGTGAAAAACAAGAATTAAAATGCTTCCTTTCTCTTTTCGTTAATTTCAGGACAAGTCTGTTATTCAATTAAGGCCCACGTACTCTATTGCACACTCAACCCGTTGTTTAATTAAACATGCTGCTTGTTTATGATATAATGTTTCAGGAATACTTGTCTGAGAGAGCAGATCAAGATTGATATCAAAAGTTTCAATCTGACAGCTAAATGACATTCTTGCCGCAGTAAAGGAGAGGGAAGGAAACTGGTTACAAAGTAGGCTTAAGCTGAGCGCTTGTCTCACGGAAATGAACGCTTGTTCTCATTCCTCAGAGCAGCGATATGCATCAGGCCTTGGATCTGACCTCTTCGTAGATTAGAGGGGAACCTGCCTTGTCCTGTAAGACGTCTCAGTTAGTCTTTCGGAGACTTTAAAAGGGGTTGAGTTTAAATAGCCTGAAGGAATGAATGCCTCATTGCTCTGTTTTGTGACGAGACCTATGGCCCCCTAAGTGTATCTCTTTCACTGTATGGAAGACACAGGGGGTAATTCATGAAGGACTACCCCATGAAAACTTCCATGGACCTCAGCGGGAGATTCCGTATGCTAATGCCAAATTGGTACTATTGCACTTTTCCCCCATACTGACATAAAGACAGAAGGAACCCCTGGCTTACTTAGTGTATGTGCCATATTATGGGGTAACTTAGTAGCACAGAGCCTGAGGGAACCTACAGCCCTCCCAAAACAAGGTGACACATTAAAAAGAGACAACGGGACCTTTGGTCTGACCCCTCTGACCGCACAAATAAAGGAGATAGCAGAAGAAAGCAAATGATTATGCAATGGTGTCCAAATTCCTGCAGGGTCCTTCACTTCACGAAACTGGAGGATGGAAGCAGGACATTTCTCATGTCATTTAAATCTTTGCCATTTAGTCTACAAATGAACACAATGTGACAGAACAGAGCTGCGGAACATTGCAGGGAAGTAAGGGGTTAATTATATGTTATGTCCCGATCCAATTAATTTATTTAGCTGATAACTTGTGCCCTGTCTTCAGAGACATTATATTGTGCTGAACTACAGTGGAGAAAATGGCGCTAATTTATAGCAGCAATTACATGCATTTTACATAAATACATAATCATGTATACATGCACAGAACTTTCACTGTGGGGGAAAGCAGTTTTATGGGGTTTATTATAGATAATATCTGCCACTTACTGGCAGCACTCACCTATAGGATGTTCTTGCAATATACAGGACGCATGGTGCCAGTCGGTGAGTGACAGAAAGTCCACAATACTGTCACTAGTGTAGGTACTTGTAACGGACTTATCACTGTTTGAGAGAAACTACCTCTAAATCCAGCAGTGTGCTGGTTAATTGCACACAGACAATCAACCAGACTCCACCTGGCTGATTAGGACTCTTAGAAAAGCTGTGAGAAACAGAAGAGAGATTCCTTAGCTCACATTTGGGCTGACATAAGGAGAAGGAAGACCAGAGATTTCCTTTGCCCACAACTGGGCTGACCTGAGGAAAGGATTATGTCTTGAAGCACACAGAAGGACTGTATGTTGACAGCAAACCAGTTAGAAAGGGCTGGAGTAAAGGTTTAGTTATTCTCCAAAGTTGAGTAGGCCTTTATTTTGTTTGTTTTTGTATGTTTTGCCTTGTTAAAGGAATAGGTGCAATAAAGCCGGGATTTAATTTCACCCTAATCGTCTCCATTAAATGTACCTCTGCACACATCTCTTACAGTACTCATACTGTAAGTAGAAATTATCTCTCTGCCGCACACAGGTTAAATAAAAATGAAGGAAGTCATATTTTTGTCTTAAGAGTGCTTTTTATTTGCACTGACCCATCATTACACAACGTTTTGGGGGCTAAGCTCCTTCATAAAGTGTTCAGTGTCAAATAGACATATATATCCCCATTTGCAATAAATACCTGGTCTATCGCCTAAGCCCACCCCTAGTACATTTAGCGCCAAAGGATATACACTCATGTCATTGGGTTGGGATAACCATAAGTGTGTGAAACTTGTACCCTTTTTGCAAAGATAGTTCAGAACTTTCAGACAACACAAAGAAGTATGGAGAGATGCATGCTGGGTATTACCAGAAGAGACAGGAAAAAGAAAGAATGGGTTTGAAACCAAACAAAAAAGTCTGTGACATCACACGGGTGAAAAAAATGAAAATGGCGGTGGGTCAGACATATCCCAAGAAGAAATGATCATCGTTGGACAAAGATGGTACTTGACTGGATTCCAAGAGGGATTAAAATACCAAGACGAACTGCGGTACCAGGGATATCATTGGGGAGGCTTCGTCCAGCAGTGGGGAGGCACATGCTGAAGATGATAATATATATATCATTCAAAAATCTACTCTCCGAACCAAAAAATCTGCTCGCCACCTAGCCCTGCCCCTAGAGAGAAAGAGAGAGTGTGACAGAGAGAGAGAGTGGGGGTGGGTGACTGACTGGGTGGGAAGGTGACTGACTGGGTGGGTGTCTATTCACTCACACAAACACACGAGACAAGGGGGGGCCCAAACACAACAAGAAACGGAGTCGCTCATGGGAGAAAGAGCGGGTGAGGAAGCGCTCCAAATCCCGAGAGACTAAGCGGAACCGGTGCCGGGAGTCCCGCTCCAGGTCCGGATCACCGTGTCCTGTAGGGACTTCGGAGGGACATGGGGGGCAATGGCAGGGCATGGGAGGCATGGGTGGGTATTTGACAGGCATGTGGGGCATCGGAGAGTACTTACTTGCAGGATCAGGATTGAAAAGGAAGGGCCGCTTTAATGCGCCAAACCAATCAGGTAGGAGAATTTTTTTTTTTGCAGCGCGAGCAGGGGAAATGAAATAGAACCACAAGCGCTGCTTGGGCCAATCGCCAGTGGGCAAAATCCAGTTGCCCCTGGTGACGGGATTTGTCGAGCGCTGTACAGTATATATATATATATATATATATATATATATATAACAACAATTGTTTGTTCTTGTATAGCACTGCTAGTTTTGTGTAGTGCTTTACAGAGACTTTTTTTTTGCAGGCACAGGTCCCTGCCCCACAGAGCTTACAATCTATGTTTTTGGTGCCTGAGGCACAGGGAGATAAAGTGACTTGCCCAAGGTCACAAGGAGCCGACACCGGGAATTGAACCAGATTACGCTGCTTTAAAGACACTGACTGGCACTGAGTTTGCTCACTGAGCCGCTCCTTCTCTCCGTAATATGTAATATATAATATGTAATATATAATATATAATATGTAATATATGTAATGAATCTCCATCATATATTCCATTTCTTAAAGGACTTTTCATTTTTGTCTTATTTCTGAATTTCTTCTAGTTTGTGTTTTCTCAAGTAAGCATCAGTGGAGTGTTCAGAGGTGAACGTTTTATTGCCTTTCTCTTGTTCTCACTAGTTGAATCTCAAAACATTCTGCTAATTAGAGCATCTGGAATACTGTTGTCATGTTTAGTGCATCTCAAAACGATTTACTGTATGTTTGAATGAATGAAATATGTAAAGTAAATATTATTGACGTTGGACTCATGGTCCCAGAGAAATTCAATACATACACCGCTGCGTACCCTGTCCGCCCTATACAAGGATAAAAACAAAATATATGTTTAGTGTGTCATTTCAATTGATGTATACATGGTTTATCGAGTACCTTCCCATTTGTCACTGAGATATTGAAATCAGAAATGCATCTTAAATTGCCGCTGGTTTGTATTCCCCTTAAGTGCTATTTTTTGCACTAGTTTTGGACCAGGTTTACTGCAGGGAGACTAGTTTTTGCTTTATGTAAGTAACAAATAAAACATGCACATCAAGGTCACATTCGTGGTCTCCGTACCTAATAACATATATATTTTTTTAGATAGCAGCTTTCCTATTGCCACATAGTAAAAGTAACCACACGTCTATACGTCTTTTTACCCCACAGCTCATAAAAAAAGCAGATACAACTTCTAGAAAATGTGTGTTTACTAATGCAAACCATGTTCAAACAGCAGTACATCTCCAGCTTTGCAATGGGGGCGTTAAAGAGGGTTCATATATTCTTCCAGCCCATCTGAAATGTAGCACCAATTATAGTGAGCTATCACTCAAATGCAACATGCACTTCTCAGCACCGCCATCAGTAACACATTTTTCAATAATATGCCAAGCACATAAGCAAATAACAGAAGAAGCAGCACAGATGAACCCATTAAAAAGATGCAGTAAGCTGTGATCTGAAACAAGCTTTCTGTTACGTACCTAATTATCTGTGTTTAGATTTGTTTATAGAGGTATGGAGATGAAAACGTTTTTTTTTCTTTCTGTTTTTTTTTGTTTTTTTTGATCCAGATGTGACATTTCTGTTTCTGTCAGTTACTTATCTGGCAGTGCTGAGGTTTTTTTTTTTCTTTCTTTCCCTTTTTTCTAGTTTTCTTTCTGCTTTTATCACATTCCCCCCCCCCCACCCGCCCCCTCCCCAAAATACCTCTGTGTTTTCATGAGATGTCGCTCGTTGAGAAAACATGTCAAAATCAAAAGCACAATTTTTTACCATGGAGAAGGGGGAGGGTGGGGGGGGGGGTACCATGGAGAAGGGGGGTGGGGGGGGGGGGGAAATCCAGTAACAACTGTTTCTAAAGCCGATCCGTGGAAACCAAACTGAGGAAAATATTAAATGACTTGCAGAGGAATATTAAATAGTATAAACATCTTGTTGCTGTCATGGCAAACCTTGCTGCGGTTAGAATGGGGTGGATTTTGTATCAATAAAAAAACGAACACCAGAAAGAGCGCATTGCATGGAAAAATCTATTTCTCACCTAAAATCACTAGCAGGATATGTTGTCATTATTTACGTTCTTACATTGGGGGCACGTTTACCTATTCTGTGTAGGGGTGGCCAACTCCAGTCCTCAAGAGCTACCAACTGATCATGTTTTCAGAATGCCCCTGCTTCAGCACAGGCGGTGCAGTCTTCGAATGCGCCACTGATTGAGCCACCTGTGCCAAAGCAGGGATATCCGTCAAACCTGACCTGTTGGTGGCCCTTGAGGACTGGAGTTGGCCTCCCCTGGTGTACTCTATGCTCACACAGATCAACGCCTTCTGAACTGTTGCGTCTATGCATTTGTCTTTTACGCCAAGAACAAGTTGATGGACAAATTGGCAGCATGTGTGGCGCACAATAGAGGAACCTACTTGAAGTTTAATAATACATATAATATACATGTGTGCGGCGCCCGCAACATCCAACTCTTCCTCTAACACCAGCAAAAGCACAGATGATTGGTAGGACAGCGGACCCGCGAAAAAGTAGAAACTCACCGGGGTAGTGAAAAATAAAAAATATTTATTCTTTACATTCTGAAAACACCAAACGGACTAAGACAGAAAAAACACATCTCACCCCACGCATTTCACGCCTAAGTGGCGCTAGTTCCTCTAACTCCACCTTGGGCGTCATTTTTGTCTCTGTGAAAAAGATGACAAAATCACTTATAGTGATGCTTTATACATACCCCCCCATTGCATAAAGGGGGCAGTTACATTTGCAACAAAATGTTCTTTTTCTTTTCCACAAGTGACCTTATCTTTCTCTTGTTTATGTAATATGTTCAATGTTAGAGACCTCAGTATCATTTTTTTTTTTTTTAGAGAAAAATTCTAATTGAAAACTGTTGTTTTTTTTGTGTCTCGTGGTTTTTCTCACCTTTTCTTTACGTTTTTAAATGTTTGTTAGCGGGGAATAAGCAAGACACTTTGTAGGTTGTAATACCTTTCAATGGATCGACATATCAATCGTACGAGGATTTTTTAGCGCGTAAGTTTTCACCTCTGCAGTCTTAAAAACCTACAAAGTATCTTACTCTTACTGGCACCTTTTAGGATGAAAGACTATTATTATCATTTATGTGTAAAGTACCAACATATAAAGTATGGAGCAGAGGAAAATGGGCACACAAGGTGAGCATAGTCATTCTTATCTGCCATCAAATTCTAATATAGGTATACGTCAGGGGAGTTATTACACGTTTACATTTATCTTTATGTAGTTTAAATATTATTATAATTATTGACAAAAAGAAAGGGAGGGGCAATCTTATGTGATCACCAGGGGAGACATTGAAGTCTTGATAAACCCACCAATATGCTCTCTATTTATAATAGACCAGGCCTCCATAATAACCTCAGCTACTGTATGGGGGTCGCTCCACTCCAATTAAGCTGCAATAGCACATCTAAGTGTAATGAGTTTCTCACTTCAAGCTTGTGATACCTTTGAATCAGGGGTCCTGGAGTGGGATGCTGCTGCCCCTCCTCTGCATTTCAACGTAGGTATAGTGTACAGCCCCCACCTCTTGTTTTCTGCTTGTCCAAGCGGGTCAGCCTCCAATAAATGGAGCGTGTATTGAATATTTAATGTGATATATTGTGGTGTTTTGATGAATTAAGCTCTTGGGCCCAAGTTTAAAATGCTATTTAATGTACATTAAATGATAAAATTAGAGTATATTCATAAAATAGTTCTTATTAATGCTAGACTATTTGAAATGTATATGTATTATACTTAGAATACATTTTTTGGTTTGAAACATTCAAGGTTGTACTGTAATTACTATGGATTTTCTGGGGTGCGACATGTAATTGTAACATCTTGTTCATGGCTCTCTTTTATGTCTCCCCAAATGTTTTAATATTATTATGTTCCCTTGTTATCTTTCTGTACCCCATACAAATTTGAAATACAAACAGTTATTTAAAAAAAAAACATTTTTGGGGGGCTGAAAATGTGTGCAAATATTGAGTAATAATATACAGCGCTATACATATATATTTAATTTTTTTTTTTACTAAAGAGGGAAAATTGACTGTTTTAAAGGAAATTATGTCTTTATTTTCCTGTGCATTTGCTATGAAAATAGGACACAAAGGAAAATATATCCTGTTTATTGAATGCTTTTTTATTTTCCTGGTCCCCAGGGGAGTTTTTGGAGAAGAATCGGCTGTATTAATTTTAGATTAACACTAAATCTGTCCTACTCATAGAAGATCTGTCTGTAATGTTCTCTGATTACAATGAGTATGTTGTTTTCCAAGGGTAATTTGCTCCCATGTGAAGCAATACAAGTGGCCTTTCTCGTTTCTGGAAGATATTAGCTGAAGACACCAGAACGACTTATTCAGCCATCGGGGACTATCAAAGACATTAAATATGTACTGCTAAATCATTTGGGATATTTTTAGGGAAAATAAATATGAAAGTCAACATGGCGACTATGTATTAAGAAGATTGAATTCACGCTATGCTGCCTGTAATGTTAAATGGAGTAGTAAGAAGAGTTACAGGTAGCCATAGGAGGAGTTAGGGGAGGAAATGTTTAGAGCCGTTATATGGAGCAATGGAATGAGCTATGGTGGAGTTATAGGGAACTGTTATATGCAGCATTTCGAAGACTTTCTCAATCGAGACTCATGTCTACTAGTGTTCTCACTTCCATCCAGCAACACCCAGTCAGAGACGAGCTTGGAATTTCCTCAACCCCTTGATGAGTTGAGAAAAGCCATCGAGCACACGGAGAAGAACAAGGCCTCTGGATCCAGGGTTGCCACCTTCTATTGAAGGCTAACTCAGAGATAAAAAAAATTCTTATATATTTTTTTCTTATATATTTATTTATCTTACCCATGGCTGCGGCGGCGTCTCCCAGGCATTCTCCCGGCATCGGCATTCTCCCGTCCAAATCCCGTCAACATGGCTGCGTGACTTCATGTGACACCTGTTGCCATGACAATGAGATGCTTCGTACCATCATGCGGCGTCAAATTGCCATGACAACGGGATGCCGTCTTATGTTGTGATGCCATGGAGCATCTTGTTGCCATGGCAACTGGTGTCACGTGACACTGTGATGTTACATAGCGCCCCATTGTCATGGCAAACTGACATCACTTGACGTCACACAGCAATGTTAACTTGATTTGCAGGGGGAGAATGCCGCCGGATGTCACCAGATGCCGCTGACACCCGGAGATTTACGAGGTAAACCTGTGGCCCTGAAATATGTGGCCGAAACAAGTAGTCTACGGGTCAAACCCCGGAGTGGTGGCAACCCTGGCTGGAGCTGATGGAATCCCTGCTGAAATCTTTAGGTAGGGGAAAGGAAATCCCATCATAGCTTCATGTCCTCATCTTGAAAATCTAGAATGATGGGGTAACCCCAGATGATTTCAGGGGTGATCTTGACAATCTTCAAGAACGGAGACAAATCTGACTGAGGTGTCGCAAAAATTCACACCCATTCTGCCTGTTCCATGACGATATGCGAGGGGTGATTCTTGGCAATGAATTCATCACAGACACCTTTAAGATTACGACACGAGTGAAACAAGGCTGCGTCATTACTCCAATCACCTTTAAATTTCTTACTGTGATACTACATCTGACCATCGAATATAGATTCCAGTCAGAAAGGAGCAAAACTGCCAAGGAGACAGATACTTAAT
The DNA here is from genome assembly GCF_040206685.1 of Ascaphus truei. Taxonomy (NCBI): domain Eukaryota; kingdom Metazoa; phylum Chordata; class Amphibia; order Anura; family Ascaphidae; genus Ascaphus; species Ascaphus truei. The sequence goes on from NC_134491.1 coordinate 2,541,720, forward strand.
CTCTGCCAACCGATTCAAAATCCAGATCACCCCAACCTTAGTCATTGAGCGACCAGTGTTTGTAGAGTTTTATCACTCTGAGGCAGATGTTCATTCAATCTTCTACCGAGACATATGAGAAAATGGAACTAAAGCTTAACACTCGGAAGACTAAGGTCCTCTATCAACAAGCTCTCAATGAGCAGTACGCATGCAATTCAGATTCATGGTGAGACTGTGGAGAATACTAAGTATTTCCCATAACTTAAAAGCCATCTCTCACAGAAGGCTGACATCTAAGAAATACAATATCACCTCAAATGTGAAAGTACAGCCTTTGGTCGCTGGAGGAAACATTTGTTTGAAAGATCATTACATCAAGCTCAGGGTTTATCAAGCAATTGTGATTCGCACCCTACTGTATGCAGCTGAGACATGGACAACTTACAGGAGACATCTCGAGACGCTGAAGTTTTATCAATAGTGCCTGCAGAACATCCTTCGGATACAGACCACACCAATATTGATGTCCTCTTACAAACAAACACCAGAAGCATCAATTGTGATTATCATCTGATATCAACTTTGCTAGCCTGGCCATCTCATCCCGATGCCCAACTCCAAACTGCCAAAGCAAGTTATATTCTTCCAGCTTAGTCCTCAAGAGGGCAGGCAGAGAGAGCTTCCAGGACGTCCTGAAAGCCAATAATAGGAAGTGCAACATCTACACCAACTCCTGGCAGACTATTTTCCAGGACCATTTCAGGTGGAGGAAGAGCCTACTGGAAGGATCTCAGCACTTCAAAACCCTATGATGACAACTAGAGACGGAAAAGTGGGTGCATAAAAAATAGCATGTCATGAATTGAGTCAGGGGAGCGCAATGTTTTTTCCCTGTGCCCCCCTGCCGGCTGTCCTCCTCTCCATGCATTCCCGGCGTCTGGGCGTCATTATGTCACGTTGCCATAGCATGTGACGTCACATGACCCCTGATGCCGCGTTGCCATGGCCACATATCTCCAGGTGCCGGCTGAACCACAGTAAGTAAGGTTTACAGAGGCCTTCGGCGCTTCCCCGGCACTTAATTTTATTGCCTTAGGGAAGAGCGCGGGGCCTCTGTAAACCCCGCGCCCCCCGCAGTTAATCTCGCCCCCCAAGTTTGCGCACCGCTGAATTAAGCCATTACCCAAGGCCACTCATTCCATTCGTAAACCAGGTCCGAGCTGCAACAAAGTATATCAATCCCGGATGGGCCGCACCCGCCATCTTTGGACTCACAGGTAGGACCATCATGGAAAACTATCATCCTTGACGGCGAAGGGTCACCAAAGAAGAAGATGTAGAGCAATTGCATGAGTTAGGGTCCGGGAGGTGTTATAGGGAGGAGTTATAGGGAGGTGTTATAGGGAGGAGTTATAGGGAGGTGTTATAGGGAGGAGTTATAGGGAGGTGTTATAGGGAGGAGTTATAGGGAGGTGTTATAGGGAGGAGTTACATGTCACACACAAATATAGGCTGGCATGTTTTGCATATTTTCCCAATTTTTTATCACTGTTTGTGCAGCAATTAAATACGCAGATTGAAGCTCGCCCGGACTTCATCTGTCAAAGAAACTCTCAGGAAATATATATAAACTTAAAACACATTTCTTACATTTCACTCCAACACTAAACAGCCCGGTGGTTGCCACTCAGCATGGAATTTATACAATATGCAAAGATCCCCAGACATATAGAAATTTGGAAATGTAGATACTTGTTAATGACATACACACACACAACTATAATAAAACTCACATTGTGTTGTGCGAAACCTCTGATGGATTAACATCAATTTAATACAATAGATGCATTGCCTGTCTTTATTTTTTAATGCACACTTTAAACATGGATCTACAATTATCTTCTTTCTAGCAGAGTATAATTTCTCTACAAAAGCATCAGTGAATTGCAAAAAGCTGAGAGTTTTGTTCAGGGTAGGGGAGGCCATGAATCAATTTCTTCCTTAGTGCTGTTGTTGCTAACTGCCTGCAGAGGAATGGAATAACATAAAGCCTGATTATACCATCAGTCATGCACACAAAGGTGTGGGATTGACAGGTATACTGCGCAGCTAAGAGGAAGAGGGTTACAGCCTCATAGAGGGGTATGGAGAGTTCTAGCAGACTCTAGGTGAGTGTTAAAGGTGCAGTCCCACCTAGGACCAAAATGAACTACTAATGGAAGTGGCATGTTTACTGTGTTACAAAATCAGACATTTTTTTTGTCTTGGAGATGTTTGTAAACAATGTCGATAAGTTGTTAGTTCTTTGTCTTGCTGGGTGTTGAGTATCCTCCCTTCCACACCCCCCTTTGCTAGTTTTTTTTTTTTTAAGGAAGGGTGCATACATAACTGTGATGATATTATTAAGGGGCCGGGTGGGGGGGGGGTGGGAGGGGGGGGTTGGGGAAGCAGATACAAACAATAACCTTGCAAGAATATACAGTGTCAATCAAACTTGAAAACTGTCAAAAAATTATTTAAATAGTTAACACAAGTCTGCTTTGTGAGATGTCACTCATTGGATTGTAACGTTATACCTTAGCCGGCATGAAGTCACTTTGCACGTCTGAGAGACTATATTATAACTCTGCCCCCCGTTTTCCAGCAGAATTATTACATTAGTGTCACATGAAATTTTTACTCATTTGGATTCATGAAACTTGTCAGTTTTGTAGCAATGAATTGTTTAAATAATTTCCCTCCTTATAATTGTTTCACCCTTGTGTTCATTTATATGTCCGTTATTTATCATATTTGATGGTTTAATCAGTAATCCAAACATCTCAATAGTTATTTCCGCTGTTCATCCTCCATCAAGCAGGTTTTAAAAAAAATAATGAAATGACCTGATGGGGTTTAGCATTGCACATGAAAATGTGGCTGTCTTGTTTAAACCCCTGATCATAGAATGCTAAAGCACTGGTCTATGAAGTGGGCGTGCCCAGATGTGCGTACCAACCACTGTATCTCCCTGTATCTCACTAACAGAATTGTATGCTCTATGGAATACAGTATGGTGTTCACACAATAAACTTTGTGCACCTACGTCCCAAAAATAAACTGTTCAAACGTCAGAATATCCTTTCTCCCCTCTTAAATAGGCTAATAATTGCTCCATTCTGTAATCCCCTGTCTTGCCTTTCATGTCAGGAGACGTAGAATCCCTGTTGAAAGTTTAACCACTTAAGGACTGGAGCGTTGTGCAGTTTTCCCGCAGATCCAGGTATTAACGGTCCCCCCAGCACTCAAGGGGTTTAATAACCTCCAAACTAAAAGACCAATTTGCTCAGTATTTATGACACTTTTTTTTTAAAGGATAATAGAATATTGCCAATATTTCTATCCTTGGTGTTTTACCGGTCGGGCTTTAAAAACTGTTAATGAGGTCTGGCAAGTCGAAAAAAGCATAGGATTATGTGGATGTAATAAGATATGATTAAAGGGTGTATAGCCACTGAAGGGTGTTAGGGGGAAATTCTTTCCACAAAGAGTATAATTAGTGTCTGATAAAAAACACTTGGTACGTACGATTCAAAAAAATGCATTAAATACATTTGGTGTGACAGATTTGTTTAACTCTTAATAGCTGGGACAATCTGCAAACAGAGGCAGTGGAACGGTTAATATTGGTTTGGCTTTTCTGCCTATGAGAATGCATTTGTTCAAATGTAACTGTATGCACAGTATGAAACATGGCTTACAGTAGGTCTTGTATATTACTGCACAAGATAATATTCTATGTGTCTCTGTACATTCAGGCACAGTCTTTCTAAAGGGGCAGTCCCACTTAGCACACACAAGATACTGTGTCATTTGCCTGTACATGTGGTCCTCGCTATCCAACATTTCACTTTACAACGAGTGGCATATCCAACGCTTTACAATGCCTCCCTAAGGGCCGTTTTTCGACACGTGAATGCGTTATCCAACGCTCACCGCCACTGATTAACATGGGACTCGCTTTACAGCGGTTTCACCATCCAACGCCACTTCCAGAACGGGTTCCGTTGGATAACCGACGACTGCCTGTACTTACAGGGAAGACTTCAAGAGTGTTGTCTCTTTAAAAAAACGAAAAGTTTTTATTTTCAGCTGGGACTTTGAAAAGCAATTTAAATGTTAATTAAATGCGTCCTTGACAATTTGCCCCTTGATATCAGAGACCCAAGCAGAAGGAAGGGGAGGGCACTTTGCCAGTGAAAATAGTGGGGTCAGCACGCCGTGATGTCACACAGAAGGGAGGAGCTAGAGGAAGTCTAACTCCTCCCTACAAATATGTATACACGTCTGATGGATGCTCTGAGCAGAACCAAGTGACATTACAATAAAAATCTCCCACTGAATAACTCTGTGAGGATGGGTCATTGAGTACATGGCTAAGTGACCCGTCTGACCCAGCTGTGATATACTGTACCAGCAGTCACATGATATGCCGGGTGAAGGGGTGGCTCATTACCTAGGACAGGGGTGGGCAACTCCAGTCCTAAGGGGCCACCAACAGGTGAGGTTTTCAGGATATCCCTGCTTCAGCACAGGTGGCTCAATCAGTGCCTCAGTTGAAGACTGAGCCACTGATGTGCTGAAGCAGGGACTGGTTGAGCTACCTGTGCTGAAGCAGGGATATCCTGAAAACCTGACCGCATGTGGCCCTTGAGGACTGGAGTTGCCCACCCCTGCACTAGGTAGTGACCTCAGATACCACAATATAGGTTGTAATCTCCAGTGCCGGCGGGTGGCAGTGGGGTTTGGCGGGGCCTTCTCCAGAGCAGCATTTCCTCCAACGATGCGGAACCATGTGACATCACGGTGCCATGACAACACGACGCTGCAGGAGGAGATGCCGCTCGGGAGAAGGCGGGGCCTCTGTTACCACGGGGGTCCGGTGCAGTGGCACCATGGGCTCTGCCATCAACCCGTCCCTGTTCCTCAGAGCAGGAACTCGCGCCTGCAAAAATGTTATATATGTGTGCGCATATTTCATTTTCAGGAGATATATAAAGGTGCACATATTTATTTATGTATTAATACATATACAATTAAATACACAACACACGGTGACCTTTGCAGGCTATTATCTCAAGCATGGAGGATGACTGTTACAATACATAATGAAACAAATGTGTTTTATGGAGGGAGCAAAAGGTGGCAATTATTTCCTGACATTTTCTCTATTAACGAGTTAATTCCCTTTAGGTTAATATAAATGAATGTGAAAAGTATAAGGATTTTAAACAAATGAATTATCTCCCCAACTATAGGCCTCAGGAAAAATGTAATAAGTTACCTAGCAACACACCAAGTAAGTTTTGTATCTAATTACCTGGCTGGGGCCACCTCTACAAATTAAAATGCTGCTGAGTATGGGTGATAACCCCTGCAATTAAAGCACTGACCTCTGAAGTGGGAAGTCTCTAGTTCTAGCTGTGTGTACAGCTCACTCAATATCCCCACGTGCGCTACCTGCAAAACATAGAGTGTGCGTTGTGTGGGTAAGTGACTTCTCTTACCTTTTTTTCCCGCGATGGTACAGGCTTTCCCGTCACGTAACCATGGCAAAGTGACGCCGTGTGACGTCACATTGGTGACGTAATGACGCAACCATTCAGAAGAAAAAGGAGGGCGGCAGTAAGGAGGCGGCCGCTACAGCTAAGTGCTTTCCCATCAGGCCCAATGGACCAGAGAGCGCGGAAAATGTATATGGGGCGGACATTTTTGTCTCCCCCAAATTTGGCCGCCCTAGGCCCGGCCCTCACGGCCTAATGGGAAATCCACCACTGCGCATTATTAAGTCAGTGTTATTAACAGGGATTACAAAAAGCTAATGCAAATCTTGCTATAATATTCGAAATGTATGATTTTTTTTACACTTAATTATATGGTATATAATGTAATAATGACTGTATAAAGTATAGAAGTACAATAGTGGAAATCCTTTGTTTATTTTATTTGTACATTAATATAAATTAAATATGAATGTATGTATGGGTTATGTATGGATATACATTGTTGGACACCCATACTTTATACATTCATTATACTGTATACCATATTAGTTCCTACAAACATCACTGAAAACATAACATAGTTTATGATGTGTTTCAGACATGTATATTATCCATAATACAGTGCATATCTTTGTACGACACATGTAAAGAGGGTTAAGTCCTATATTCAGTATATCTAGGGTGACCAGATGTCCAGGTTTAGCCCAGTTTTTCTCCGTTTGTCCTGGGTCCTGACTTTTCTGGCCACTGTCCTGTTTTTTCTCTGCGCTGGCTGTGAATGCGTTATCAGCGCTTGCTCCTGCCTCAGTTTAGAAGTTGGATCCCGCGCCAACAGGAGGAGAGAGAAGAGGAAGCGCGGGACCCCAGGCCGGCAGAGAGGTAGGTGTATGGGTCTCTGGGTGGTGTGCATGTGTCCTCTTACCTTCTCCACAGCAGGGCCATCTCCTGCAGTGTCGCGCTCCATGGCACGGCGCCATATGACGCGGCGTTGCCATGTCAATGTGACGTTACATGACACTGTGATGCACGTTGTCATGGCAACGTGACATCACATGACACTGTGATGTCATGCCGCCCCCGCTACGCTTCCGGAGGACGGCTGCTCATCTAGTTAAGTTCCTCTTCTTTTTTTTTTTACAGGGGGGCCTGCTAGCAGCCTGCCACCTTGGGCCCCGCAAAGCTTAAGGCCTACGCTGCTTTGGGGATACACGTTACCGGGGCTGGATTACCCAATAGGCAGACTAAGCACGTGCTTAGGGCACCAGCAATTTAATTATTAGCAAAGACTACAGCAGGAGCAGCCACCTATCCTGTGAACCAATGGATTAAATAGGCTTAATGTGAAACAGTTTAAAATTGATGTTTTCAACAGATTATCTCCTGGATAAGAAGCAGTTATAAGATATATAGTCATTGAGACCTCTGGGGTGCACTGTATCAAGTGTGTATGTCCAGAAGGTCTCTCTCTGTAACAGTACTGTATCCCTATCATTCAAACGAGACTGTTTTGCTTTCCATTTTTATTTGATTTTAATTAATCACATATTAAGCACTCGGGTTCAAGGCATAGCACTTAGGGAACAGGCTCTCTAAAGATTTGTCTCTTTCCCATATTAAGACCGCAGCAAGAAGGGACCGTTCGCGACGCTGTCTCAGAGGTTCCTCAGCTTACATCAACATCTACAAGTGATCACGATTATCTACAACAGAGTACAGACACATGCTCAGTATGCCCCATTAGAGGATGATTCACAGACGACGACGTGGGACAGGACTCAGGACCAGAGGAACGCGATGACGTAACTGACGCTGGAGTGCAGATGCATTGATCCACGGAATGCATGGACAGACGGAGCATGCGCAGTAGAGAAGTCTCGCGAGACTCATGAAAGCAGAGAGATCCAGTGGAGCCTACAGCAGATGGAACGCGGAAATACCGGCATGTGGAACGCATAGAGGGATGTCGCATGCGCAGAGGAGATGTCTTCATACCATCGCGTGATAGGATACTGAGGAACCAATCGGATTCCAGATGACGTCACTACTGCAGAAGTGTGGACTTTTGACTACTGAGGGAAGAAAGACTTTACTGATGAGAGCAATGTGGGACAGCTGGTGGACATTTTCACGTGGGTTTAATTGACTTTTGGGGGTATATATATCAGGTATTTCCTCACTTTTAACATGCCTGTCACTTGAGAAAGACCTAACGGTCGAAACGTTGTGTGGCACAATACATTTTCTATTTAGCAAATCCGTTGTGTGTTGGATCTCCCTTATCTACAGTTCAGATCAGGATTACCAGGACAGGTACCCCTTGAACCAGCAGCACCGGTAATATTGAATGCATTGTTTGATTGTGGTGTGCAGCATAGAATCTTCTTTTAGCTAGGGCACCAGCAAAGCAGGGACACCACAAAAAATTAGATTTTTTTAAAAAAAGAATTTCATATTTAAAAAAAAAGCATTGGAAGTAGTCTCCATGGGAAAAATCAAAATTTTGTTGGATTTTCTTACACTCCACTATATACTCTTTCCCCGTTTTTCTGTTCTCTTTTATCATTTATACCCACCTAAACCAAGGGGTGCACGACTAATATTCTGGAACCAGGGTCACATGTAGGATATGAATGAGTCCAGATAGCTTAACTCGTCCCCTTTGGGAAGCACACAAAGTCCTTCTATTTTCTTCAACTTTATTGGGGAAGTTATAGAAATAAAAGGTACTTGTTAATGATGTGTGAGGATTACGGACGCACGCCTACCCCGCACTTCCTCTCGCGCAGCTCTGCGCACGCGTGGGGCACCTTCAGCCCGTACTCCTCTCCTGACACGCACAGCAGGCATGCGCGCAGCAGTGACGTCACATGACGCCGCGAACTCGGGCTCTGCCTCCAGATCGCGCCGCACGCTCCCAGTGCGCAGCGCGCGCACATGACATGTGCACCACGCCCCCAAGCTCCGTGGGAACAACATCATCAGCTGATACAAACAGCTGCACCTGCTCATAGGCTGGAACCAATCACAGGCTTCTGTGGAGGCCGTGCCTCTGCTCCACCCCCCATGGGGATTGGCTAATCATGCCTATATATGCTCAGCTGTGCCACTGGACTTTGGCTGAGCATAGATTGTGTTACTCTGTGTTTGCCTCTGCTGATCCTGTCTTCTCCTTGTCCTGTTGCCTTGCTTCCTGGATTAACCCCTCGTGTACCGACCTGGCTTGCCTTTGACCACCCGCTTATCTGGAATCCTGAACTCGGCTTTGAACTTCAACTACCCTGCTCTCTCCAACTCTGACCTTGGCATAGTACCTTCCACGCTCCGGACCTCTCCTGCACTGAACCTGGCAAGTATACAACTACCCTGGCCTCTCCACTCCAGACCCTGCTACCAAGACTATCCTGCACTCCGGACGTGGCCGCCGTGTCTGTGGCTGTTGTTTACCTATTCCCATCTCAGTACCGGGGTCTCATCCTGTTTGTGGTGAGCACAGCGTAACAATATGCTCAGCCCCACAAACATAGACCCCGCTGAGGTGGGGAATACAGTGGGGGATCTCATGCCGCTATGTTCTCCAAACTCGAGAAGTACTTAGAGCAGTCTGATCATCGCATAGACTACCTACAGAAGGACCTTCAGACCCTCTCTATGCAAGTACTACAGGCAAACATACCTACCTTCTCTCCACTCCTCTCTTCTCCTCCGTCTAACCCCATTTCTTCCGAACCACGACTCCCCACTCCTAACCAGTACTCCGGAGATCCCTTAGAATGTCGTGGGTTCCTCAACCAGTGCTTTATACAGTTCGAGATGTCACCCTCCCGGTTCCTTACACCAAGATCTAAAGTAGCCTATATTGTTTCACTGCTCACAGGTGACGCTTTGGCCTGGGCCTCTCCCATCTGGGAACTGAGAGGGGATCTCACACAAGATATTGGGCAATTCACCAAAGATTTCAGACGTGTCTTCGACACCCCGGGTCATAAAATTACTGCTGTTTCCTCCCTTTTTCACATCACGCAGGGGAACCGTCCGGTGGCCAGGTATGCCTTGGAATTCCGGACAATCGCTTCAGAGACAGGGTGGCACACCGAGGCTCTTCAGCCTTTTGGCAGGGACTTTCAGAACAACTGAAGGATGAACTCGCTGCGCAGGAGCACCCAGCTGACCTGGAGGAGCTTATAGCATTCTGCATTCGTGTGGATCAGCGTCTGCAGGAGAGGAGATCCGAGCGTTCACGTCTTCGTCAGGTATCCATCAAGTAACCGCTTGTTCACTCCTCTTTTCTAGAGATTTCCGCTACTGATGTTCCGGAACCCATGCAATTAGGCGGCAACAAGCTATCCCTCTCTGAGAAACAGCGTCGTCGAGCGTCCGGCCTTTGTCTCTACTGCGGTAATCCGGGCCATCTAGCTCTTCGCTGCCCTCTCAAGTCAGGAACACTCTCCAATCCTCTATTACCAAGAAATCCTTACCAAACAGGATTTTGATCCCAGTGTCGCTCCAGATTCCGGGCCTCTCGGTTGCCGCATCTGCATTCATCGATTCCGGTGGTAATTTCATAGATCAAGAATTCGCTGGAATAACATCCCTCTGGAGAAGAAGTAAGCCCCGGTGGGCCTAGAGGCCATTGATGAACGTCCTCTACAACCGGCCTTCATTATTCTACAGACCAGCAAATTGTCCCTTCTGATCGAGCAAACCCACCTGGAGGAGATCTCCCTGGATGTCATTCACTCTCCGTCTGTTGAAATCATTTTGGGCCTTCCCTGGCTCCAACGTCATAACCCGCATATTGATTGGGCCAAATAAAATCCAATCTCTTGGAACCAGTGGTGCTCCACGACCTGCGCTGAACCACGGCAGACGATTTGCAGCGTAAAGAACCCCGAAGAGGTACAGTGTACTTTACCGGACTGTTACTCAGACTTCAAAGATGTCTTTGATAAGATCAAATCTGAGATTCTTCCCCCCATCGGTCTTTCGACTGTCCTATAGATCTTCTGCCAGGTTCTGTCCTCCCCAGAGGGTGATCATATCCTCTCTCTCTTCCTGAGACTAAGGCTATGTCATATTATATTCAGGAGAATCTTAAGAAAGGCTTTATCAGGAGATCTTCTTCACCAGCGGGGGCAGGGTTTTTCTTTGTCAAGAAAAAGGATGGCACACTTCGTCCGTGCATTGACTATCGAGGGTTAAACAAGATTACCATTAAAAACAGATACCCCTTACCTTTAATATCCGAGCTGTTTGACCGTCTCCAAGGAGCAACAATTTTTTCTAAATTGGATCTACGTGGCACATATAATCTTGTGAGGATTCGACAAGGCAACGAGTGGAAAACGGCCTTCAACACAAGAGACGGCCACTACGAGTACCTGGTCATGCCGTTCGGCCTGTACAACGCACCTGCGGTCTTCCAGGATTTCGTAAATGAAATATTCAGAGATCTCCTCAATAACTTTCTTATCGTTTACCTCGACGACATTTTGATTTTCTCTAAATCTCTCCCAGAACACATTAAACAAGTCAAGCAGGTACTACTACGTCTCCGTCAGAACCATCTCTACGCCAAATTAGAAAAATGTCATTTTCATCAAACCTCTACTACGTTCTTAGGGTATATAATCTCTGACTCTGGGTTTTCCATGGACCCCTCCAAACTGAAAGCCGTCGTGGATTGGCCGCTCCCCACTTCCCTCAAGGGCATGCAAAGGTTTCTAGGTTTTGCCAATTATTACAGAAGATTTATTCACAACTTCTCATCAATTGTCGCTCCGATCATGGCTCTCACTAAGAAAGGAGCCGACGTCACGTCTTGGCCACTTGCAGGCCTTTGACTTCTTGAAGAAATCCTTTGTTTCAGCACCGGTCCTGATCCACCCCAATTCCAAACTTCCGTTCACATTAGAGGTGGATGCATCCGACATCGGAGCCGGCGCCATTCTGTCTCAAAGAACGTCGCCTTCAGCTAATCTACACCCTTGTGCATTCTTTTCAAAGAAATTTTCCCCAGCACAACAAAATTACGATGTGGGTAACAGAGAATTACTAGCTATCAAGCTTGCTTTGGAGGAGTGGAGGCATCTGTTGGAGGGTACGGAGAGCCCAATCACGATTTTAACGGATCACAAAAATCTTATATATTTGGAGAGTGCTCAACGCCTGGGTGTGAGGTCAGGAGGAATACCTCCCTCTAAAGGGTTTACTCACCGCCGCTCCTGCTGTGCCTCCACGCCGCCGCGGGCGTGATCTCCCCTCTCCTCTACTTCCCGCGGCGGCTGCTGACCTCGCGCATGCGCGCGCACGGCAGGGAACCTTTGCGTCCTCCCTCGGGGGCAGTTCCCGCCCCAAGCTGAGGCCGTGCGTGTCTCTCCCGTGCGGCGCACACGTCTGATGCGCGTGCACCGCTCACAAGCTGCACATCTAACACTGCTGTGGTAAGTCTCCCTACCAATCCCTATCTTCCCTGGGGCCGCTCCCTCGTTACTCCCCCTCTCCCTATTGGTCCTTCCTCCTACTTATACCTTGCTCAGCCATTCATTCTTTGGCTGAGCATAGCTTTGTATGACCTGTGTTAACCACGGTCGTGCCTGCCTCAGTTCCTGTCTCTTTGTCTCCTTAGTGATACTTTGCGTACCGAACCCGCCTGGCTCTGGATCCGCTCTGGTCTTCTACCCCTGGTCTGTATCCTGACCTCCTGGACACCCCGACCCCTTTACCTCGGTTTGCGGATTCCGACCTACCTCCCGGCTCTGGACCCCAGGCTCTCGGTACCACCTATCTTCTGGAATCTCCCTTCTCGTCTGGCGAGTATCTTACTTTATCTTATACTCCCAGACGGTTCCAGACGCCTAATTTCCACTTTCCAGGCGTGTCCCCGTAGCTGTGGGTGCAGTTTGTTACCCATCTCACCTCAGTTTTGGGGTCCTTCCTTGTCCGTGGTGAGCACAGTGTAACACTGGGAGCTCGTCAAGCCCGCTGGTCTCTTTTTTTCCCCCGCTTTAACTATATTATTTCTTTTATACCTGGCTCCAAGAACTTGAAAGCAGACGTTTCTCGTCAATTTCTAACCGTGGACAGAACCGAGGCCAAAACAGAGACCATACTTCCTTCCAAATACATCATATCCGCCAATAAGTTCGATGTCCTAGATGACATTCTTCTGGACCAGTCCAACATTCCGGAGGGTCTGGAGGTTCCGGACGGTTGTCTCTTTGCAGCACCATCTCACCGCAGGAAAATTCTGGAGTGGGGCCACACATCCAAAACTGCGGGTCATCCGGGTACCAAGAGAACTACAGACCTTATTGAACGGACTTTCTGGTGGCCCAACATGCGAGGAGATATCAGCGAATTTGTCAAAGCTTGCACCACATGCGCCCGGAACAAGGTCCCCCGCAGTAAACCTCAGGGATTTTTGCTTCTGCTTCCCATTCCTGATCGCCCCTGGAACCATTTGCCAATGGACTTCATGGTTGAGCTGCCTATTTCCACGGGCATGAACACTATTTTGGTAATCATTGACCGCTTCTCTAAGCAGGCGCATTTCGTTTCACGTAGGGCCTACTGGACTCTCCTACTATGGTGGACATCTTTACTAAAGAAATCTTCCATCTCCATGGAATCCCCTTGACAATCTTCTCCGACCAGGGGTCCCAGTTCATCTCCAAATTTTGGCGGGCGTTCTCAAAATGGTTGAGTATAGCCCTGCACTTCTCTTCTGGGTATCACCCCCAGACTAATTTACAAACAGAGAGGACTAACCAGTCCTTGGAGCAGTACCTGCGCTGCTTCGTCACCGACACCCAAGACGATTGGACGGAGCTCCTTCCCTGGGCTGAGTTTGCCCACAATTCCTTACGGAGTGAATCTACCCAAGAGTCGCCCTTCTTTGTGAACTACGGATTTCACCCTGCACGACTACCCATCACGCTTCCTTCTTCTGGGGTTCCGGCAGTGGACAACTGGATTCAAGCCCTACAGTCCTCATGGACCAGGGTTCAGGAGAACCTTAGGAAGGCTTCATCAAGACAGAAGGTTCAAGCAGACCGCCACCGCCGAGGGATACCTGACTTGAGACCAGGAGAGAAGGTATGGCTTTCCTCTAGGAACATACGCTTAAAAGTCCCCACACTCAAGCTGGCGCCAAGATTCTTGGGCCCTTTTTGAATTCTGGAAAAGATTAACCCAGTGGCATATCGATTACAACTCCCAGCATCTATGAGGATCCCATCCGTTTTCCATGTGTCTTTGTTGAAACCCGCATTTCGCAGTCCTCGTTTCTCGGATCCCTCTCCTGCACCACCGGTCCCCCAACTCGTACAGGGACAGCAGGAGTACGAGATACAGGCGATCATAGACTCCAGGGTATCAAGGAGAACCATCCAATATCTGGTTCATTGGAAAGGATACGGACCCGAGGAACGCTCTTGGATTCCGCATTATCAGGTCCATGCGCCCGAGCTGGTCAGGAAATTCCACCTGAAATACCCCCTAAAACCTCGCAAGGATTGCCCGGAGGTCTCTCTTGAAGGGGGGGTACTGTGAGGATTACGGACGCACGCCTACCCCGCGCTTCCTCTCGTGCAGCTCTGCGCACGCGTGGGGCACCTTCAGCCTGTACTCCTCTCCTGACACGCACAGCAGGCATGCGCGCAGCAGTGACATCACATGACACCGCGAACTCGGGCTCCGCCTTCAGATCGCGCTGCATGCTCCCAGTGTGCAGCGCGCGCACATGACGTGCACCACGCCCCCAAGCTCCGTGGCAACTACATCATCAGCTGATACTAACAGCTGCACCTGCTCATAGGCCGGAACCCATCACAGGCTTCTGTGGAGGCCACGCCTCTGCTCCACCCTCCATGGGGATTGGCTAATCAAGCCTATATATGCTCAGCTGTGCCACTGGCACTTTAGCTGAGCATAGATTGTGTTACTCTGTGTTTGCCTCTGCTGATCCTGTCTTGTCCTTGTCCTGTTGCCTTGCTTCCTAGATTAACCCCTCATGTACCGACCTGGCTTGCCTTTGACCACCCGCTTATCTGGAATCCTGAACTCGGCTTTGAACTTCAACTACCCTGCTCTCTCCAACTCTGACCTTGGCATAGTACCTTCCATGCTCCGGACCTCTCCTGCACTGAACCTGGCAAGTATACAACTACCCTGGCCTCTCCACTCCAGACCCGGCTACCAAGACTATCCTGCACTCCGGACGTGGCCTCCGTGTCTGTGGCTGGTGTTTACCTATTCCCATCTCAGTACTGGGGTCTCGTCCTGTTTGTGGTGAGCACAGCGTAACATGATGTTATTGGCAGAAAATCTCTTGTCAGGAGAATGACCTACAGCTGGGAATGTGTTCTGCAGTGAGAGACTACTTCTCTAAGATGAAGGTGCCTTTTTATGGGGGGAAGGTCAAAAAGGATTGCCTTTGCAGAGGGAGTGAATGGAAGAAGGGTGTTCTCACTTAGGTTGCTAGTAAGGAAAGGAAGAACAATTTTCCTGTCAGACACTAACAGTCGGAGGACCAATCTAACTACCAGAAAGGGGCAGGGGACCTGGGCTAAACCAACCTTATGGCTATAAGGGTTGGGAGGTTGCCAGGGCAACCAACTAGAGGCTGTGTAAAGAGGAGACATATAACAATAATGTAGCAGTTTACACAGGTCTGGCTGCATCAGAGCAGGGAAAAACATGTAACTTTCCCTGGGGAGAGCAGGCAATGTGAGAACAGAGAAAATGTATAATCCTGTTCCAGGGCAACTAACGTAGATCAAAATAATGCGAGGAAATCAGATCCTGTCATGTGTGGCAATACATTTATGTTTAATTATTGATATATTTTCCTGAATTATATATACTTGATTCGTTGTTTTTTTTTCATATATATACAGTTAGGTCCGGAAATAATTGGACACTGATATAAGTTTTGTTGTTTCGGCTGTGTACCAAAATAAATTCAAGTTACAGTTAAATAATGAATATGGGCTTAAAGTGCAGTCTATCAGCTTTAATTTGAGGGTATTCACATCCAAATTGGAGGAAGGGTTTAGGAATTACATCTCTTTAATATGTAGCCCCCTCTTTTTCAAGGGACTAAAAGTAATTGGACAATTGACTCAAAAGCTGTTTCATGGACAGGTGTGGGTTATTCCTTCATTATTTCATCATCAATTAGGCAGGTAAAAGATCTGAAGTTGATTCCAGGTGTGGCATTCGTATTTAGAAGCTGTTGCTGTGAACCCACAACATGCGGTCAAAGGAGCTCTCAATGCAAGTGAAACAGGGCATCCTTAGGCTGAAAAAAAAAGAAAATCCATCAAAGAGATAGCAGGAACATTAGGAGTGGCCAAATCAACAGTTTGGTACATTCTGAGAAAAAAAGAACACACTGGTGAGCTCTGCAACACAAAAAGGCCTGGACGTCCACGGAAGACAACAGTGGTGGATGATCGTAGGATCCTTTCCATGGTAAAGAAAAACCACTTTACAACATCCAGCCAAGTGAAGAACACTCTCCAGGAGGTAGGCATATCATTATCCAATTCTACCATAAAGAGAACACTTCACGAGAGCAAATACAGAGAGTTCACCACAGGGTGCAAACCATTCATAAGCCTCAAGAATAGAAAGACCAGATTAGACTTTGCCAAACAATATCAAAAAAAGCCAGCCCAGTTCTGGAACTGCATTCTTTGGACAGATGAAACTGTGATCAACCTGTACCAGAATGATGGGAAGAAAAAAGTATGGAGATGGCTTGGAACGGCTCATGATCCGAAGCATACCATCTGTAAAACACGGTGGAGGCAGTGTGATGGCATGGGCATGCATGGCTTACAATGGCATTGGGTCACTAGTGTTTATTGATGATGTGACAGAAGACAGAAGCAGCCGGATGAATTCTGAAGTGAATAGGGATATATTGTCTGCTCAGATTCAGCCAAATTCAGCGAAGTTGATTGGATGACGCTTCACTTTACAGATGGACAATGACCCAAAACATACTGCGAAAGCAACCCAGGAGTTTTTTAAGGCAAAGAAGTGGAATATTCTGCAATGGCCGAGTCAATCACCTGATCTCAACCCGATCAAGCATGCATTTCACTTGCTGAAGACAAAACTTAAGGCAGAAAGGCCCACGAACAAACAACAACTGAAGACAGCTGCAGTAAAGGCCTGGCAAAGCACCACAAAGGAGGAAACCCAGCGTTTGGTGATGTCCATGCATTCCAGACTTCAAGCAGTCACTGACTGCAAAGGATTCTCGACAAAGTATTAAAAATTAACATTTTATTTATGATTGTGTTAATTTGTCCAATTACATTTGAGCCCTTGATATAAGGGGACTGTGTATGAAAATGGTTGCTATTCCTAAACGTTTCATACAATATTTTTGTTCAACCCCGTGAATTAAAGCTGAAAGTTTACACTTCTATTGCATCTCGGTTGTTTCATTTCAAATCCATTGTGGTGGCGTACAGAGCCAAAATTATGAAAATTGTGTCAGTGTCCAATTATTTCCGGACCTAACTGTATATATATTGTGACAGAAACCAGGGGATGGTAATAAATTCCATATATAGGGCTCCCAGGATACTGAACAGTTTCTATCCTGTTTAGGCTGAAAAGTGCAGCCTCAGAATGCATGCACTCCATCCCACAGTTTGGCAAGTGCTGGAACTGAGGGATGAGGGATCCAGACCAGAGATTGTCTGCTGCCTGATTTCTCTCACCTGTCCTGCTATTTAGAAATCAGGTATTTATGGCTGATTTCCTGGTTCCTCTTCCCTCTCTCCAAGAGACTGGAGGCAGGAAGGCTGCTGGAAGCAGAGAGGGGGAAAGCATCTCCCCAAACAGGTTAAATCATTTTGTACCTTTATCAAATTGCAAAGTTCCTTATTTTTGTTTATTGGAAGCGGATAAGCTGCCCCAATCCTAGTCAGGAAAAACCTCAGTTAAGTTATCGCTCAGGTGAGCAGGCTTTTGTTTTGCTTGTGTTTCTTGTGTATGCAGTGTGGCAATCTCAGTGCCTGGGACTGAATAAACCAGGCAATAGCCTGTTTAAAGGAACAGCACGTTACGCCTCGTCATTTAACCTACCCTAAAAGACCGTGTTCTATCAGTCACGGACAGACGGCGGAGCCCCGGAGTAAGCCGTTTGCCACATATGGTGGAGAATGCGGGCAGAACACTAAAAGGTCTGCGGGTAAAAGAACTTTAAAAAAAAAAAAAAAAGAGGGTTTTTTTTCCTCTTTTTCTTCCCCCCGAACAAGATTGGTGACGTGGTGACTGCGTTGGTACACAATGTTGCTGCCCAGAAAGAGATGAATGAAACCCAGCAACAGGCGAATGCAGCCCTGCTAAGCGCGAATGCAAACCAGCAACAGACAAATGCAAACCAGCAACAGATGAATGCAGCCCTGCAAGAGGCGAATGCAACCCTGCAAGAGACAAATCGCTTGCTGAGAGAGGAGCAACAACGGTTCGCCCAGGGCTTACAGCAGGAACTCGAGATCCATAGAGAGACTGTCATTAAGACTTCACTGGCAGACGCAGCCCTTCTCACTTTTGAACGCACAACACAGAGAGAGGGTTGGCCAGAAGCTGAGTGGGCCAGTCTACTCGCACCCTTCTTAAACGGCGAACCCCAGAAGGCTTACTTTGATCTAGAGCCAGCCGAAGCTAACGTCTATGCAAAATTGAAGTTCGAGATTCTCGCCCGCCTCGGCGTAACCACGGCTGTTCGCGCCCAAAGGTTCCACGCATGGTCCTTCACGTTGGATAAAGCCACCCGAAGACAGATGTATGACCTCATCTACCTCGCTCGGAAGTGGCTACAACCCGAGATCAACTCAGCAAGCCACATCGTGGAACGGTTGGTCATGGACCAGTTCTTGAGGAAACTTCCCTCTGCCCTACGCCGTTGGGTCAGTCAGAGTGACCCCCACAATGCAGATGAGCTGGTGGCCGTCGTAGAAAGGTACAATGCAGCAGAAGAGCACCTGCAACCCGTAGTCATGGAGCATCCCCACTACCCAAGGTTCCAGGACTCTTCCAGAGACGTTAAAAGGGTACCATGGTTAAGGGGGGCTGAAGAGCGACGACCGCCTTCAAACAGCACCAGCAACAGTGGCTCGCACACTAAGGGCAACAGCCAACATGGGGAGCCGGAAAAGGGCTCTAAGTGGGACACAGACTATGTACCTAAATGTGTAAATTGTTATGAGAGGGGCCACACCGCGAAAGTCTGCCCACTAAATACTGAACCAATGCAACAGCGTTGAACCTTATTAGTTGTGGTCCCAATGTATGGGCCCTAGACCAGAGGACCCCTTGAATAACCATCTCTGGGCATTTGTAAAGGTAAATGGTAAGAGGGTTCGGGCACTGCTTGACTCTGGGAGCATGGTTACACTAGTGTCCGAATACCTGTTGCCTATTGGGAAAAAACAGGTAAACAGTTCACAAAGAGTGTCAATTTGTTGTATACATGGGTATAATCACGAATATTCCACTGTTGATGTTCTTATTGAAACAGAGTTTGGTTCTTTAGATTTCAAAGTGGGTATAGTACCCAAACTGGCACATGATGTGTTAATAGGGACCGACTTTCCCCATTTTCTTAAAATGTGGTCCTCCTCTCAGAATAGCGCCCAGAGTTCTTTAACGGACCATAAAGAAGTAACAGAGGAAACAAATCCTTTCCCTTTTTCAGAAATGGAGGTTGACGAGGGCCCAAATAAAAAAGGGGAAAGAGGAAGAGTGCTGTAAAATCCCCTTTCCCATGGCCATCTTGGTAGGGAATACCCCAAATCAAGATGTTGAACAGGCGCTTACCACCCCAGAACAGGATAAGACCTTCGCTGACCTAGAGGTCAGTCCTGGGAGTTTTAAGAAGGCCCAATGGGAAGACCCCACATTAGCGGCAGCAAGGGGGAATATACGGGACCAGAATAGTACTCCTGGCCAACCAGATAGGTCACTTGCCTACCCCTACTTCGAGGTAGAGAATGACCTTGTATATCGGGTTGATAAAAGGAAATCCATTATAACTAAACAATTGTTGGTACCACGGACATTCCGTAATGTAGTATTACACCTCGCACATAGTCACCCATTGGGGGGACACCTAGGGGTGGAAAAGACAAAAGAAAAGGTTCTCCGAAGCTTCTATGGGCCTGGGGTTCTGTCAGAAATTACAAATTATTGCTCCTCATGCCCAGAATGTCAAATCACCGCCCCGTTCAAAGCGTATCGTAGCCCATTGGTACCCCTTCCCATAATAGATTTACCATTTGACCAGATTGCTATGTTTCTAGTAGGACCCCTAATAAAGTCTGCTAGGGGACATCAGCATATATTGGTAATATTAGATTATGCCACCCGATATCCGGAGGCAATTCCCCTACGTAGCACCTCTGCTAAAAACATAGCGAAAGAGTTAATAGTCCTGTTTACCTGGGTCGGAATTCCTAAAGAGATCTTAACTGACCAGGGAACACCATTTATGTCCCAAGTAACAAAAGAGTTATGTAAACTCCTAAAAATCAAGCATCTCAGAACCTCAGTCTATCATCCACAAACAGATGGTTTAGTGGAACGATTCAATAAAACCTTAAAAAGCATGTTACGCCGGGCGGTCGATAAGGATGGGAAAAACTGGGATTGTTTGTTACCCTACCTGTTATTTGCCATTAGGGAGGTTCCCCAATCATCCACAGGCTTCTCCCCGTTTGAACTATTGTATGGCCGACACGCAAGGGGCTTACTGGATATAGCCAAAGAAACTTGGGAACACGAGGTTATTCCATAAAGAAGTGTTGCCCAGATGCAGGACCGCATAGCTGCAGTCCTACCTATAGTGAGGGAACACATGGAAAAAGCTCAAGAGGCACAGAGGAATACGTATAATAAGGGTGCTAGGGTCAGAATTTTTTTTCCAGGTGATAGGGTGCTAGTTCTGGTTCCCACCGTAGAGAGTAAATTCCTTGCTAAGTGGCATGGGCCATATGAGGTCTTGGAAAGAGTGGGAGAAGTAAATTACAAGGTGAGACAGCCAGGTAGGAGGAAACCTGAGCAAATTTACCATGTAAACCTACTTAAGCTCTGGAAAGATAGAGATGTCTTGTTAACCCTAGTACCCCCGGGTCCGTCAGAGAATCGAGAAACTGACCCAGAGGTTAGAATAGCTGAAACCCTGTCCATTCATCAGAAACGAGAGGTCCAGAATTTAGTGAGAAGGAACAAAGAAGTCTTCTCTACACAGCCACGTAGAACTAGCGTAATTGAACATGACTTGGTCTCTGAACCGGGGGTCCGAGTTAACCTTAAACCGTACCGAATCCCAGAGGCCAAAAGAGAGGCTATAAGTTTAGAGGTTAAAAAATGCTAAAACTAGGCGTAATTGAGGAATCCCAAAGTGGGTGGAACAGCCCTATAGTTTTAGTCCCAAAGCCAGACGGTACAACAAGGTTTTGCAATGACTACCGTAAACTAAACGCTGTGTCAAAATTTGATACTAATCCTATGCCCAGGGTTGATGAACTGGTAGAGAGACTGGGCAAAGCCCGATATCTCACAACCCTAGACCTAACAAAAGGGTACTGGCAGGTTCCCCTCACAGAAAGGGCAAAAGAAAAGACAGCCTTCTCAACCCCAGACGGCCTCTTTCAGTATAGGGTGCTTCCTTTTGGCTTACATGGAGCTCCCGCCACATTCCAAAGAATGATGGATAAAATTTTAATACCACATGCTCGGTATGCGGCCGCCTACCTGGATGATGTGGTAATCCATAGTGAAGATTGGCAATCCCACCTTCCAAAGGTCCAAGCTGTGCTTGACGCAGTTCGGTCTGCTGGATTTACTGCTAACCCCGCTAAATGCACTATTGGTCTGGAGGAGGCCAAGTATCTGGGGTATTCTATTGGCAGATGTTTACTCAAACCCCAAACACTCAAAGTGGAGGCGATACAAAATTGGCCAAGGCCAGTGACAAAAAACAAGTAAGGACCTTTTTGGGATTAATTGGCTACTATAGAAGGTTTATTTCCAATTTTGCAACTAAGGCAACCCCACTAACCGACCTCACAAAAGCAGGAGGGCCGCTAATGGTAAAATGGTCCCCCGAAACCGAACAAGCCTTTAGAAGCATGAAAGAAGCTCTCGGTGCCCAACCAGTGTTGGTCACACCTGACTTCTCTAAAGAGTTTTTAGTCCAAACCGACGCATCTGAGGTAGGGCTGGGAGCTGTACTCTCCCAGGAGTCTCAAGGTGAGGAGCACCCCATCCTTTATTTAAGTAGGAAACTAAATCCCCAAGAGAAAAATTACTCCATAGTCGAGAAAGAGTGCCTCGCAATAAAGTGGGCTGTAGAGACGCTCAAATACTATCTGTTGGGGAGAAAATTCCGGTTGGTCACAGATCATGCACCCCTCACCTGGATGTGTCAAAACAGAGAGAAGAATGCTAGAGTGACCAGGTGGTTCCTAAGCCTACAACCCTTTAAATTTTCTGTGGAACACAGGTCAGGGCACAAACATGGCAAGCTGACGGGTTGTCAAGGATGCACTCCCTAATATCCATGGTCGCTCATCCCTCGAGGTCTGAGCTGGGGGGGAGGATATGTGACAGAAACCAGGGGATGGTCATATATTCTATATATAGGGCTCCCAGGATACTGAACAGTTTCTATCCTGTTTAGGCTGAAAAGTGCAGCCTCAGAATGTGTGCACTCCATCCCACAGTTTGGCAAGTGCTGGAACTGAGGGATGAGGGATCCAGATCAGAGTTTGTCTGCTGCCTGATTTCTGTCACCTGTCCTGCTATTTAGAAATCAGGTATTTAAGGCTGATTTCCTGGTTCCTCTTCCTTCTCCCCAAGAGACTGGAGGCAGGAAAGCTGCAGGAAGCAGAGAGGGGAAAAGCCTCTCCCCAAACAGGTTAAATTATTTTGTACCTTTATCAAATTGCAAAGTTCCTTATTTTTGTTTATTGGAAGCGGATATGCCGCCCCAATCCTAGTCAGGAAAAACCTCAGTTAAGTTATCGCTCAGGTGAGCAGGCTTTTGTTTTGCTTGTGTTTCTTGTGTATGCAGTGTGGCAATCTCAGTGCCTGGGACTGAATAAACCAGGCATAGCCTGTTTAAAGGAACAGCACGTTACGCCTCGTCATTTAACCTACCCTAAAAGACCGTGTTCTAACAGTCCCGGACAGACGGCGGATGGAGTAACCCGTTTGTCACAATATATATATATATATATATATATATATATATATATATATATATATATACCAAAAACAGTGGTAACATTGGTCCTTTGTGGACAACTTTGGCCCACCAGGCAAAAAATGTGAGCATTTTTTTAATCGACTATTAAGCGCGAAATTTGGAAGATTTGTACGTGTTGATTTGTAGGTCACAATAGATGCAACATCTGCCGTTTCTAATATCATTCTCATTTTCACCGTTAGATGTCAGGACCGACGCCATTTTGTATGTTAGTCCTCTATGGTTCATTGCTACATCTCTATTACACGGCTCATACATGGCTTTGCGTAACCCCACATTTTGTGCTTAATCTCATTTCGGTTTGGTTTTGGGCGACGCGACCCATATGTTAGAATCCCTATACTAAGAATTTGTTTCAAATTTGTTTGTTTATTTCAAATTTGTTTCAAAATTCAGTATTTCGTATTATACTGTTTTATTAGTAACTTAAAAAAACGTAATGGTGATAATGCCAAATATTTATGCGTTCTGCATACATTTTTGGTAAATCAAAAGTAGTTTTGATTGAAATTGTAAAAAAAAAAGCTATTTTAATTTCAGCATTCATGTAAATTTAATGTAATTTAGAAAAATACAATTTTATTTTACGGTTTAGTATTGTTTTTATTTAAAATTACATATGGGGGCACTGTAATCTTTACAGTGCTTAGGACCTCTTAATTTGTCCCTGCACGTTACGGATATGAACACATTACAATAACAGAACGTTAAAAATGAGCGACCTTCTGAGGATCTGCAGTGAAGGATCGCAGATACTTGTGGAGCAGCTAGAAACATGTGCTGCATCTTTACACTGTAACAAAGGGGGGAGAAATCTTCCTGTCTGCAGTGCAGGGAACACAGGTTAGATTGAAGATGAATATATGTGTAAAAAATACCCTCTTGTGCATACTGTATACAAGAATATGTTTTTATATATATATATATATGTGTAAAAAAAAAATCCCCTCTTGTGCATATACAAGAATATGTTTATATATATTTATATATATATCTACTATATATTTCTGAAAGCACTGTATGTTTGTCTGCATGGCCTGTGTCCCTAGGGGAAATCTGATTGGTCCCTTGGGCCGCCCGCCCCCGCACACCTCTCATTGGCCTGAGGCGGAGTGATGGGCCAAAACACACACACACACACACACACACACACACACTGCGCGGTGCTCATCATGACCCCGCGCACCTCCTCCTCTCCCGGTTTCCCACGCTTTTTCCTCCCCCCCCGGCGCCGCTACAGTCAGCGGGGGAGCGGAGAGAGTGCCCGGGACACAGCGAGGGACTCTCACCAGGCGCTCTCCCTCACCCCCCACCCACTCACCCCCCCCCGCGCTCTCCCTCACCCCCCCACCCACTCACCCCCCCCCCCACACCCACACTCACAGAGCACTGAGCGGCTCCCCTCACACAGGCCGCTCTCCCTCACCCCCCCCCCCCCCCACACACACAGAGCACGTGGGTCTCCCCTCACACAGGCCGCTCCCCGTCTCCGAGGGCGCTCCTCCGGCTGTCTCCGCCTCTCCCCGCGAGAGGCGCAGCACCTCCTCACCGGAGCGTCTCAGCCTAGCCGCGGCGGAGCCCGAGGTGGAGGAGGACGGCAGCCGGTATCCGGAGGAAGAGGAGCACGGCTGTGTGCAAGGTGAGTACACGCAGGGGAATGGTTTATTTAATGCGTCCCTGTCTCCCAATGCCCTTTGCCTCCCCCTGCCCTTTGCCACCCCCTGCCCTCCCTCCCCCTGCCCTTTGCCCACCCTG
The DNA here is from genome assembly GCF_040206685.1 of Ascaphus truei. Classification (NCBI taxonomy): domain Eukaryota; kingdom Metazoa; phylum Chordata; class Amphibia; order Anura; family Ascaphidae; genus Ascaphus; species Ascaphus truei. Next base: position 2,566,293 of record NC_134491.1, read on the forward strand.
CCCTCCCTCCCCCTGCCCTTTGCCCCCCCTGCCCTCTGCCCCCCCTGCCCTCCCTCCCCCTGCCCTTTGCCCCCCCTGCCCTCCCTCCCCCTACCCTTTACCCCGCTGCCCTTTGCCCCCCCTGCCCTCCCTCCCCCTGCCCTTTGCCCCCCTGCCCTTTGCCCCCCCTGCCCACCATCACCCTGCCCTTTGCCCCCCTGCCCTCCCTCCCCTCCCTCCCCTCCTCCCCCTGCCCTTTGCCCCCCCTGCCCTCTGCCCCCCCTGCCCTCCCTCCCCCTGCCCTTTGCCCCCCTGCCCTCCCTCCCCCTGCCCTTTGCCCCCCTGCTCTCCCTCCCCCTGCCCTTTGCCCCCCTGCCCTTTGCCCCCCCTGCCCACCCTCCCCCTGCCCTTTGCCCACCCTGCCCTCCCTCCCCCTGCCCTTTGCCCCCCTGCCCTCCCTCCCCTCCCTCCCCTCCCTCCCCCTGCCCTTTGCCCCCCTGCCCTTTGCCCCCCCTGCCCACCCTCCCCCTGCCCTTTGCCCACCCTGCCCTCCCTCCCCCTGCCCTTTGCCCCCCTGCCCTCCCTCCCCTCCCTCCCCTCCCTCCCCCTGCCCTTTGCCCCCCCTGCCCTCCCTCCCCCTGCCCTTTGCCCCCTGCCCTTTGCCCCCTGCCCTTTGACCCCTGCCCTTTGACCCCTGCCCTCCCTCCCCCTGCCCTTTGCCCCCTGCCCTCCCTCCCCTGCCCTTTGCCCCCTGCCCTCCCTCCCCCTGCCCTTTGCCCCCTGCCCTCCCTCCCCCTGCGCTTTGCCCCCTGCCCTTTGCCCCTGCCCTTTTCCACCCTGTCCTCCCCTTTTTCCCTTTGCCCCCCTGCCCTTTGCCCCCTGCCCTTTGCCCCCTGCCCTTTGCCCTCCTGCCCTTTGCCACCCTGCCCTTTGACCCCTGCCCTTTGACCCCCTGACCTTTGCCCTCTTGCCCCCCTATCCTGCCCTCCTGCCCCCCTCCCTCCCTGCCCCCTCCCTCCCTGCCCCCTCCCTGCCCACTTGCCCCTCCATGTCCTTAGCCCCCCCGCCCCTCCCTGCCCTTTGCCCCCCCCGCCCCACCCTGCCCTTTGCCCCCCGCCCCTCCCTGCCCTTTGCCCCCCCGCCCCTCCCTGCCCTTTGCCCCCCCACCGCCCCTCCCTGCCCTTTGCCCCCCACCCCTCCCTGCCCTTTGCCCCCCCTCCCTGCCCTTTGCCCCCCCACCGCCCCTCCCTGCCCTTTGCCCCCCACCCCTCCCTGCCCTTTGCCCCCCCCTCCCTGCCCTTTGACCCCCCCGCCCTGCCCCTCCCTGCCCTTTGCCCCCCCGCCCCTCCCTGCCCTTTGCCCCCCCGCCCCTCCCTGCCCTTTGCCCCCCCGCCCCTCCCTGCCCTTTGCTTCCCCCGCCCCTCCCTGCCCTTTGCCCCCCTCTCGCCCCCCCCTGCCCTTTGCCCCCCTCCCGCCCCCCTCCCGCCCCCCCCTGCCCTTTGCCCCCCCGCCCCTCCCTGCCCTTTGCCCCCCCCCCGCCCCTCCCTGCCCTTTGCCCCCCCGCCCCTCCCTGCCCTTTGCCCCCCCCCACCCCTCCATGCCCTTTGCCCCCCCCGCCCCTCCCTGCCCTTTGCCCCCCCCCGCCCCTCCCTGCCCTTTGCCCCCCCGCCCCTCCCTGCCCTTTGCCCCCCCCGCCCCTCCCTGCCCTTTGCCCCCCCGCCCCTCCCTGCCCTTTGCCCCCCCGCCCCTCCCTGCCCTTTGCCCCCCCCACCCCTCCATGCCCTTTGCCCCCCCCACCCCTCCCTGCCCTTTGCCCCCCCCACCCCTCCCTGCCCTTTGCCCCCCCGCCCCTCCCTGCCCTTTGCCCCCCCCCGCCCCTCCCTGCCCTTTGCCCCCCCTGCCCCTCCCTGCCCTTTGCCCCCCCTGCCCCTCCCTGCCCTTTGCCCCCCCCCGCCCCTCCCTGCCCTCTGCCCTTCCACGCCCGGGCAACGCCCGGTATACCAGCTAGTATATATATATATCCCCCTGAGGAAGGTCCCATTCTGTAGGACCGAAACGTTGGGTTTCTGGATGTATTTTTGCTTTCACTAATACACTTTGATTTTCAACATTGAGTGCTGTCTCTTGTTTACCAATCCTTGGAACGGTAACGTATAACTATATATATATATATATATATATATATATATATATATATATATATATATATATATATACAGTGTTCGACAAACCTATACATTTGCTCGCCCCGGGCGAGTGGATTTAACCCCCGGGCGAGTAAATATTGGCCCAAGCAGCACACGTTTGGTACTAGGTGGCGAGTAGATTTTTTTGTGTGGCGAGTAGATTTTTTGGTGATTTGTCAACCACTGTATATATATATATATATATATATATTGCACTTTCATTCAGACAGGAATCGGATCATAAAGTGTTTGATGGTAATCGAGCAGCAACCTCACATTTGTGACGTGTTGGAACATTATCACCTTCCCCCCCCAAAGGCTGATACTAATAGAAAACGGAGAGGGTGTGGGACATGGTGTGTATTACATTTGTGCAAAAAATTTACAATAGTTTTTCCCCCCAAACTACATGATGATAAATGTGATAAAGCGATTTAATCTGATTAAGATATAGCTCCTGCTAATTGCAGCAGTTTTCCTTTTGCTTTCCATATTCCTTGATACATGATTCTTTAACTCCTTCGGTGCCTCAGGGGCATTCAACAAATCACTGTGCAGACTGTAGTGACTTAATGTATTACTCCGTACCCGGGTTTATCTGAAGTGTAGGGAACTTTTCTGCTTTGAAGTATGAGCACATTCAAGGTTAATTGCGTAGGAAAGTTTATCTCAAGCTCTGGATGCATAAAAAGTGGAGATAAATAATGACACAAAATCCTTGAATTTGTATATAATCTTTAAACGTGTGTGAAGTAAATACTGTAGCCTACTTTTACCCACATCAGCTCCCTGTTACTCCTATTTTACCTTATTTCATTAATGCCTCTGATATATAACAATAACAAAAACAGGTTTTACTGATATTTGCAAAAACAATATTTTCTGACTTACTTTCCAATGCATTTGATTCAATGCTGAACGGGTTAACTACAGAAGGATTAATAATTGTAATTAGCAGTCCCAGGCAATAACACAGGGGCGGCCAACTCCAGTTCTCAAGGCCCACCAACAGGTCAGGTTTTCAGGATATCCCTGCTTCAGCACAGTTGGTGCAGTTAAAGACTGAGCCACTGATAGAGCCACGTGTGCTGGAGCACGGATATCCTTAAAACCTGACCTGTTGGTGGCCATTGATTACTGGAGTTGGCCACCGCTGCAATAACACCACAAAGTGTAGCAGGAACACAGAGCGTTTGGGATGTGCAGCCATTGGCTATTAACGTCTCCCAGGCCTGGCTGTGCAGCTCTGTGGAATATGTGGTGCCCTTAGAAAGAATTGCAGGTGATAGCAGGGACTGAATGGATGGGTGATGATGTCTACGTCAGGATTGGCTGTTAGGTGTTTTGCTAATGATATGTCAGTCCCACATCCCCACTGTATTGTGCTGCAGGTTATGTGGAAGCCATATAAATAGCTATGTAATGAAAATGAAATGGGTAGATGGGGAGAATATATGTCACAGATTGTCCGTTGGGTATTTGGGCACTTTAATGCACAATGTATTAGTCATTCCAGAGACATGGTGAGAATAAGAATAACAAGGGATTATTCTTTCTGAAGAGCATTGTATTTGCACTTTGCTGTCTGCAAGTTGAGATTAAAAAGCAGTTCTAGACTTTATGTAAATGGCGACAAGGCCATCGTTTAACCCCTTCCTTGCTGACTTGGTCAGAAATATGCTGCTACCCAATGCTGGTCTGTATTTAACCCTTGCTCTGCCAGATGGGTGCTGTGCAATGCGTTACAGGCCCCTAAGGGTCATCCCTTTCCTGTGCTCTGGCATTGACAGGGTTAAAGCCTCAGCACGCTCTCCCCATGGAGGTATGAAGAAGCAAGGTTGTGAATTGCCATATGGCTGATATGTATCTCTCACCTGTCAGCCTGGCAGAGAGCAGCAAATCACCCGCAAATAATGTTACCTCGCCTCTAACACCCCATCAATCACTTATTATGGCTTTGTGTGCTTTTATTTGCATGAAACATAAGAAAAGAACAAAATCAAGATAGGAAATACATACACGTGCATGCAGACACCTTACACTATACACGTAGAGATAGGTAGATACAAAGAAAATAATGTGTATACAAGTATAGCAAAAAGAAAACAAAGATGATATATATACTGTATATAGTACCATATAACATATATATATAAGAATTGTGTTTGCTCACATACATTTGCTATGTTATTTCTGTTCCTTATATATGTCCTGTGCATGTACAGTTGTGTGAAAAAGAAAGTACACCCTCTTTGAATTCCATGGTTTTACATATCAGGACATAATAACAATCATCTGTTCCTTAGCAGGTCTTAAAATTAGATAAATACAACCTCAGATGAACAACAACACATATTACACCGTGACATATTACACCGTGTCATGATTTATTTAACAAAAATAAAGCCAAAATGAAGAAGCTTTGTGTGAAAAACTAAGTACACCCTTACTGCTTCCATAGGAATTAAGATGCTAAGTAGCAGACAGGTGCTGCTAATCAAATGCCCTTGATTAATTGATCATCAGCAAGTGTGGACACCTCTATAAAAGCCGAAGTTTTTGCAGTTTGCTGGTCTGGAGCATTCAGGTGTGTGTTAACACAATGCCAAGGAGGAAAGACATCAGCAATGATCTTAGAGAAGCAATTGTTGCTGCCCATCAATCTGGGAAGGGTTATTAGGCCATTTCCAAACAATTTAAAGTCCATCATTCTACAGTGAGAAAGATTATTCAAAAGTGGAAAACATTCAAGATAGTTCCCAAGGTCAGACCATGCAATGCTCAGAGAAATTGCAAAAAACCCAAGTGTTACATCTCAGGCTCTACAGGCCTCAGTTAGTATGTTAAATGGTGGGCGTATTTTGTATATGTATTAGGGAGGTGGGGGTATTTTGTATATGTATTGGGGGTGGGTGGGTGTATTTTGTATATGTATTGGGGGGAGGGTGTATTTTATGGCCCCGCTGCACCCACCCTGTCGACCCACCCAGTCATGGTCACACACCCAGTCACACACCCACCCACTCACCCAGATATCCACCCAGTCACCCACACAGTCACCCACCCAGTCAGTCAGTCCGTCACCCACCCAGTCAGTCCGTCACCCATCCAGTCAGTCCGTCACCCACCCAGTCAGTCCATCACCCACCCAGTCAGTCCGTCACCCACCCAGTCAGTCCATCACCCACCCAGTCAGTCCATCACCCACCCAGTCAGTCCGTCACCCATCCAGTCAGTCCGTCACCCACCCAGTCAGTCCATCACCCACCCAGTCAGTCCGTCACCCACCCAGTCAGTCAGTCACCCACCCAGTCAGTCCTTCACCCACCCAGTCAGTCCGTCACCCACCCAGTCAGTCTGTCACCTACCCACCCAGTCACCTACCCATCCAGTTATCCACCCACCCACCCAGTCAGTCACCCACCCAGTCAGTCACCCACCGTCAGTCACCCATTCAGTCAGTCACCCACCCAAGTCAGTCAGTAACCCACCCAAGTCAGTCAGTCACCCACCCAAGTCAGTCAGTCACCCAAATCAGTCAGTCACCCAAACCACCCAACCCAGACTAGTCGAGAGAGAGAGATGCTTTTATTTGTGCAAGCTTTCGAGATACACTGATCTCTTCTTCCGGCGTTGTTACAATGAATAAAGCAAGCAAGGTTTAACTTAAAAACAGTGCATCTTGGAATGTAATCTGTGACTGAGACCTATCACTCCCCCCTGTGCGGTATGCGACTTATGACTTGAGGCAGGGGTGCGCAAACTTTTTTTCCTTCACCCCCCCTGCCTGCTTTTCTCCATTCTGAGCCCCCCCTCCTTACCTCATGCAGTGCCAAATAATGCCGCGGGGTCATGTCACATGACCCCGCGGTGTCATTTGATGGCGCGTTGCCATGGACACGAGTGACGCCGGCAGAGTCCAGGTACGTTTTAGAGTTGCAGGGGCCTCACGCGATCCCCCTCATTGAATTTAAATGCCTTGGGGAAGAGCGCTGGGCCTCTGCAACCACCCGCGCCCCCAACCCCCAGATAAATCCTGCGCCACCGCTGGGGGGCACGACCCCCCCACTTTACGCACCGCTGACTTGAGGTGTTAAATAGTCCCTGAATGTTAGTGATGTAAGAGTGTGTGTGTGTGTATGTATGTAAATGTAAATTTATAAAGCTCCCACAGTGTATACAGCGCTTTACAAAAGGTGTGTGTGGAGTGGGAGTGTAGACCAATGGTGTGGGTAGGTGTGGAAATGTAAGAGGTTGTTGCATTACTAAAAGTGTGTGTAGATACTACATGGTCCCTATTTGTATATAGGGATGGAATTACATAGAGAATTTGTATGTGTAAGAGACAGCTTTGTGTGCAATCATATAGCACAGTATGTATAGACATGGCCTTTAGCACTCATTGGAAGAGTGTTCTCTTGTGTCAGTAGTGACTCATGAGACTGCGGTCTCAGTTTAGTCCACCGCTAAGTGTCCCGAACAGTTGCATAAATTTGTATTCATGCAACCGTGTCTCTTTCGGTGTTCTAAGATTACCTTTGAGTATGGCCACCTTCAGATCATTCATCTTATGGCCAGAATCAGCAAATGTTCGCCGACAGGACTGTCTCTTGTTCCGCGTGTGATGCTGTGGCGATGTATATTAATTCTCTTGTTTAGCCCCTGTCCTGTCTCACTTATGTAGTAGCAGCCCCATGGGCATTTCATGCACATGATGAGGTACACAACATTGCTGGAGGAACAGGTGAACCTTCCTCTGATTTTGTACTCCAGATTCCTGTGTGGTATTTGTATTGTGCTCGCTGTGTGGAGCATTGCGCAGATTTTACATCTTGCGTTCTGGCATGGTCTTGTCCCGCATTCAGTTGTATTGTTGAATACTTTGCTCCTCACCATAAAATTCTTGAGATTATGAGGTTGTCTGTATGATAATAAAGGTGTTTCAGGGAAGACCTGTTGCAGTCTTGTATCTTCCTGGAGAATGGGTTGTAGTTCCCTGGCGATCTTGCGTAAGGCTTCTAGGTGTGGGTTATATGTGACCACCAAAGGTACCCTGTCGCTTGTCTCTTTGTGTCTGTATTCAAGTAGATCACTTCTTGGTATTCTGGTGGCTTTGTGGATTTGCTGGTCTACAATTCTGTGGTTATATCCACGGTTTAAGCTCGGCTAACACAGTACAGATACATCTATATCTATATATATCTAGATATCTAGATATCTAGATATCTAGATAGATAGATAGAGAGATAGATAGATAGATAGATAGATAGATAGATAGATAGATAGATAGATAGATAGATAGATAGATAGATAGATAGATAGATAGATAGATAGATAGATAGATATTGTACATATCCACAGAGCATATATAAAGAATATAAATAACATGGCAAGTGTGTGTGTGTGAGCAAACACAATTACACAAGTCTTTTAGTCTCTGTGAATGTCATTGTAATTACAGTAGGTGTTTATACACATGTAAATATCTGCATATAGAGACAGGGTATATACATGTAAATATCTACGAAGAAATGGGGAAATAACCTCGCATCCACTCTAGCAAAATAAAGGTCACCATAAGCCAGTATATGATGGAACAATTACCATAACAGGCGGTGCTCACGGGTTAATGATAATGTTAAAGCAAAAAGAAAAGGAACCCGCTTAGGAGCACTCAGGTATACCATTGGAAAATAACTATTTATTAATTGGCACAAAGAGAGATAGAAAACAGTACAAAAATGTTAAAAAGAAATTGTTGAGGAAGTATTGTATATACTGATCCGTTACTCTATGTCCTTAGGGACGCACTATACTGGATGCATGTCACAGGTGCCTGCTAATATAATAGCCTGTTTTAGAGCCTTTTGTTTATTTAAGTGTTTCGAATATCTTTGACTATTTATGACATTAGGGCTTATATTGTGAGTTTATCCCTATACTTTACAACAGTGTTTCTATTGGGTAGTATCCGTGTCAGGGGCCCTAGCCTTATTTTTAACATTTTTGTACTGTTTTCTATCTCTCTTTGTGTCAATTAATAAATAGTTATTTTTCAAATGGTATACCTGAGTGCTCCTAAGCGGGTTCCTTTTCTTTT
>NC_134491.1:2577057-2617057 GCF_040206685.1 Ascaphus truei
GCTGGTTTTCGACGCTAGAATGCGTTATCCGACGCCTGAATGCGTTATCCGACGCTCACCGCCACTGATTAACATGGGACTCACTTTACAGCGGTTTCACCATCCAACGCCACTTCCAGAACGGGTTCCGTTGGATAACCGAGTACTGCCTGTATAGAGAAAATTCTGGGGTGCATTGGTCGCCTTAACTATGCTGATCTCTGTGTGGGTCCTGTTCTCTCCCTAAGTATGTGCACCAGAGTGCTCCACATTTCAGAGCAGATTCTAAGGGGAAACACCATTTTTTTTTATTCCTAACCAGGACCACCTTCTCAAATACCTATTTATTTTGAAATCCTACCCGCCCCGGGCTTGAGCTGCTCCGGCTGAATGGGAGGGAGCTGCCTGGAACAGATGTTTGCTGGTTGCTTATTTAGACAGTAAATGATACCTGTTTGCCCTGGAACATCTTCTTGGGAATCCACAAAAATGCGCTTATGAGAGGAATTAATCGAATTACTGAACTGAGTGTGTCAGTAAATTATAAATAGGGGGCTAAAGGGATTACTTTGGATTATTACTGATTAAAAAAAAAAAACAAAAAAAAAAACAAGTTAGCCATAGAGTAGCTTTGTATAATGCTCACAAATGACACTTTTCTCGTATAAAATTGACACCAGATGAGCCATTTTAAACAAACTTCTTTTAACTGTACCAGTTCACCCCGCCCCCATTTGTATGATAATATTTAGTCATTTGGGAGAGTTATATAGGACATGTGGGGGAGCGAGTCTGTGATAGGGGGCAGTTATAGGGAGCAGTGGGCATATATTATAGTAGCATATATTATATGTGTTTATTCCTGAACCTCCAGCTACCATTTTATTCATTTTCTCTATAAGCAAAATATTTGCAAGGTGTGAAGGACACAAAACTACACAACCCTGATAGATCTGTGTCAACTGATGGTGATGAGATACAAGGACCAGTAAAAGTGAACCTGCTTAAGATACATCCTTTTATTTGTATCACTTTCCTAACATGATGAAAAAGAACAGCACAGGATTTGTGAAAGGAACGTCTCTCCCTACTGTCAGCACCAGATTTAATATTAAACTCCAAAACGTTTTTTTATTTATTATTATTATTATTTATAGGGAAAATGTGATCTGGAGGATGGCGATAAGATGATTTGCTGAATGAGTTGGGTGTGTGTAATGACTGCATTGGTTCTGATGGCTTTTTATGAGACTCTAAGCTGGAAAGAACCTATCTGCCAAAGTAACTGGTTCTGCCAGTTACATAGAGACCTCATAGTGTTTAACATATTCATGTTCTTTATGTTCGAGGACATTAAGCTTCAGCATCTAATACTGGATGAAATACAAACTGCCTGTTATTGTTTCGTATTGCTGGTATTGGCTGCCTAGTTTGGGAATCACATTGAATAATATTAGCAGAAAAATCATCTTATCTGCAGTATGAGAAATGAAAAAAGTCTGAAATAACTGGCAATCCAGATGTAAAGGCCCTATCCCTGATTTACACATGTTAGGTTTTACTGTCACTGCCAAATATACAGTGTTAGATCAAAAGAAAATGAAAGGAAAAACGAACATATATTGTGGATACAAAATGCAATAAAAAGCAAATGAAACACAAAGTCGTTTTATTTTTAATAGTGACAATGTAAAGTAATATTCTCACAATCATCTTGTTATTATTTTCATGTATAACCAGCATAATGTTGTACGCGTTGCAAGTGACAGAGCCATTAAAATTGTCCCACACATCAATCCATTTAGCATTGGTAGGCAGACAGAATGTGGCTTGTGTCTTTGTTTAACTCATCCATATTAATAGGTAGAAATATGAATCACACTGAAATGAATCACATAGCATTTGGAGTGTTAACGTTTTATATTTTATTATTATCAACAGTTCTCCTGAACCTCCAATCCCCCTCCCCTTCAAAACACAAAAGCAATTAACAAATAACCTGTTTTAACCCTGGACATCTGCCTGGGAGATTTTAGGCCTAATTTCCCCTTTTTTGTCCTTGTCAAGAGCCTGTGAATAGTCTCAGGTCTGGATTTAAGGCAGAGTCCCCAGCTCAGGCTGTGCAAGTTGTCTTTAGCTTTTATCAGTAGAACAAAAGCACTAACAGGTTTGACAAAGAACCTTTTTCTCTTCCAGAGAGAAACTCATGTTTAGACCCCAGGCGACCAACTTGGGCTTGTTTGGCTTCCATTCTCTGTCCCTACAAGGGCAGCACATGGAACCTTGTAGAAGAATGTGTGTATTCTGCTGCTGTCCCATTTATCAGCTCCTTGGGAAGTCACACCTTGTGCTGTCATCAGCTGCAGATATTTGGAACATGGGAACAGTCCTCCTGAAACCTGGGTGAATAGAAGAACAAGGCACTGAGATAACATAGACAGCATTACACAGGACATAGACGGAACAAACGTTACTTTTGTATGTGATAAAGTATATAATGTCCCTGGCATTTAAACAATGGAATGTTATTTCTTTGAAAATTGTGCAAATATCATTCTGACCTTTAATCAACGTGCAACTAAGGACCTACGACAAGAAGTCAGGGACAAATAACTACCTTCCTTCCTAGGATAAGCACACATAGCACAGATATACCACAGGAATACACCTCTACATTTCCCACATCAGGAACATATATGTCTGCATTACATCAGGGACACATACCTATCATCCTCTCTTACAGAAACATCAGGGACACATACCTCTCCTCTTACAGAAACATCAGGGACATATCTCTCTCATCCTCTCACAGAAGCATCAGGGACACATAACTCTCCTCTCACAGAAACATCAGGGACATATATCTCTCATCCTCTCTCACAGAAACATCAGGGACACATACCTCTCATCCTCTCTCACAGAAACATCAGGGACACATACCTATCATCCTCTCTTACAGAAACATCAGGGATACATACCTCTCCTCTCACAGAAACATCAGGGATATATATCTCTCATCCTCTCTCACAGAAACATCAGGGACACATACCTATCATCCTCTCTTACAGAAACATCAGGGACACATACCTCTCCTCTTACAGAAACATCAGGGACACATACCTCTCACCCTCTCTTGCAGAAGCATCAGGGACACATACCTCTCACCCTCTCCTCTTATAGAAACATAAGGGATACATACCTCACCCTCTCTTGCAGAAGCATTAGGGACACATACCTCTCACCCTCTCTTACAGAAACATCAGGGACACATACCTCTCACCCTCTCCTCTTATAGAAACATCAGGGACACATACCTCTCACCCTCTCCTCTCACAGAAACACCAGGGACACATACCTCTCACCCTCTCCTCTCACAGAAACACCAGGGACACATACCTCTCACCCTCTCCTCTCACAGAAACATCAGGGACACATACCTCTCATCCTCTCCTCTTACAGAAGCATCAGGGACACATACCTCTCCCCCTCTCCTCTTATAGAAATATCAGGAACAAATACCTCTCACCCTCTCCTCTCACAGAAACATCAGGGACACATAACTCTCACCCTCCTCTTAAAGAAACATCAGGGACACATACCTCTCACCCTCCTCTTACAGAAACATCAGGGACACATACCTCTCACCCTCTCTTACAGAAATATCAGGGACACATACCTCTCACCCTCTCTTACAGAAACATCAGGGACACATACCTCTCACCCTCTCTTACAGAAACATTAGGGACACATACCTCTCACCCTCTCTTACAGAAACATCAGGGACACATACCTCTCACCCTCTCACAGAAACACCAGGGACACATACCTCTCACCCTCTTCTCTTACAGAAACATCAGGGACACATACCTCTCACCCTCTCTTACAGAAACATCAGGGACACATACCTATCACCCTCTTCTCTTACAGAAACACCAGGGACACATACCTCTCACCCTCTCCTCTTGCAGAAGCATCGGGGACACTTACCTCTCACCCTCTCTTACAGAAACATCAGGGATACATACCTCTCCTCTTACAGAAACATGAAGGACAAATACCTCTCACCCTCTCTTCCTTTTACAGGAACATTAGGGACACGTACTTCTCACTGATCCTTACACACACACACACACACACACACACACACACACACACACACACACACACACACACACACACACACACACACACACACACACACACACACACACACACACACACACACACACACACCAATATATAAATCCTAAATATTTCATGATGTGTATTGTCAGTGGGTACATACACCCATTATAAATAAATGTAAAAATCGCTGGAAGACCAGTGGAGTGCCTCTTTTTCCTATGTTTGATCCACCTGTGGCTCTGCATCCTGCGGGAGCATTGTTGCTATGCACCTGTAGCGATTTGTTACCTGGTATTCTGACTGCACCTACTTTGGACTATTAAGATACAGCAATACATACAGATAGGATGGAAGTGTAAATAAATGCGTAATGTAATATAATACATATTATAAACAACGTATATCATGCAACAATATTGGGTGACTGGTCCATGGAAATTGCTTTCTTTCCCTTCTTTTATCTTTTTTTGTTGAAAAATGTTAAATTATTTGGAAGAGAAAGGAGATTTTTGGATGGGGTCACATCTGCAAAATATCCTACATCTGTGACAGTGCCTGACTTTAGGAAGAATTGTGCAATGTTACGGAATTAGCCATAACTGGAAATGTATAATTTATTATTATCATCAAACAATGGTACTTTTAAGGGGAAAAAATTGCCTAAGTGGGGCATTAAATGAAAGTTTCTAAATGATAAACTATACAATTCGTCTAAATAAATATTGTGCATGCATTATTAGCGATGTAATAGGTCTGATTGCTGTTTTGCAAGCTGTTATTCATCAGTTTATTTAATGAAAATGCCATTATATTTAACAACACTTCACTTGTGGGAAGGAACTTAAAAACCATGTACAAACCTTTTAAGCGAAAAGGTCCAATGGTTAAATAAATAAATCCGCATAAACCATCCACATTTTGATGCCAATTTCCTGCCATCAGCTACAGCCACCGTCTCTTTAAATAAACATTTCTCTGAAATGAGAAATTAGATTTTTCGTTGCTTTGTGCAGGTCATTTAGAGAAACTTTTGCCACTGAAGTTAAACAGTTGATTCCGGCATATATTTAGAAACATATTGCTTTATTCTTCTTTCATCGTTTTTTTTATTAGATTTTTTTTTAATACATTTATCTCTGTTTCAACAAACACAACAGTTCTACTACTAAACACATTTCAGAATTTCACTCTGGTATCCCCGAGCTCACTTGATTCATTACTTTCTTAAAAAAAAAAAAAATAAGTGTGAACTTTACAAGTTTTTTAATTAGCTCATATCTGGCTGAAGGGCAAAGTGGCACTATAACTGGGACGTTAATTGTGATTATTCAAACGGGTAGAATTGATGGAGGAGGAGATTTAATGCAGATCTTGCGGAAATCTTCGTAAACTTTCCTTTAACAAACCTTACAAATACTCACCATTTCCAAACGGTGAAATAGCATGTGGGTGCTGATTATTGTGAAGGGGGTGTGGGTGCTGATTATTGTGAAGGGGGTGTGGGCTGCATCACATAGGATTTCTTCGGAAGACTATGATTATGTATATTTAGAAATCATTTCTATCCCTGTTACAAGAAAAAAAAATTTGGGGGTGCTTTTCTCAGTGGAAACGTCGAGATACGAGAAGTTTTAAAGGCCAGTTATATCTCATTAGGAAGAAATATGCTTGTTAAAATAATAAAGACACATTGATACTTTTACATGCTGCTCCTGTGAGGAAACTGCTTTTTTTATGAAGAGTATTGGAGGAATATATATATATATATATATATATATATATATATATATATATATATATATATATATATATATATATATATATATATATATATATATATATATATATATATATATATATACATACACATGCACATGCACATGCACATGCATATGCACATGCACATACACACACTGTGTCTCCTGCGAATGCTTTTATACAATTGCATTTGGACCATGTCAATATTATCCTGAGAACGTACATTATTCCCTCTGATAATGGGCGGCAGAGACCTAATTACTTCAATAGATAGTAACACGTTGGGTGCTGTGAATACAAACTTCTGCCAAACAGTGTTTGTCTTATATGGGGAGTTCTGTAAAGTGCTATTCACTACATTTCCTAAAGGTGTTCTCCTGAGTTTCTGCTTCATTCCCAAATTGCTATTCAGCCCAAGGGCTTCTCCCATGCTGTGCCTATGGGAAAAATCCCGGCTGAATAGGACACCCACTGGCAGTTAAAAAAAATATATATATATTTATATAAAATCTATATCTATCTATATTTTTTTAAAGCTATCTATATATAATATATATTTATTTAGCTTTTTTCTCTCAAATGCAAAGTTGGTTCGTAGTTATTGCTGTTATTTTTATCCTCAGTTTATTTGTGCAAGGACTCCCATTAAGTTGACACTACATTATCTGGGGGGGAAATGGTGCATAAATCATTTTGGCAGAAATAAAGAGAGATGAGAAAAAATGAACAGCCGGCTGTGATAATAAGGACATTCTGTGATAATAAGGACATTCTGTGTATAAAAGCAGCTTTCAGAGACTCAACCTGATGCTTGCTATGAAAGTACGTCCTGTTATAAGAACATTCTGCCTATAAGAACATTTTCATCTGGTCCCAATGCTGCTTTTGTTGAAGGGCTTCTTCATAGCAGCAGAATTATTTTAATGGTTTATTTGTTCTTCTCCGCAAAACTGAATATATGGGGTAAATGATTTCCGAAACATGATTGATCTCAATAAAAAAATATGGCATTTTCATGCCGAATATGTTTCGCCTGTTACTGTGTCACAGCTGCAAATATGTTACAGTATATCAAGAACAAATGTGAGTGTGTGATGTGAAGGCAGCACATTGAGATACTTGAGCTACAGAGGGAGTCAGCTCTTCTTGTCACAGATCCACATGTGAGTGTCTCTGTGACTGTCAGGGGGAGACCCTATAATGTCTCTGTGACTGTCATGGGGGGACCCTGCCGTGTTTCATAGGACAGATGTGTGGACACAACCCCCTGTCCACCAGCAGCCTGACATATTCCTACAAGGGTGGGAAACTCCAGTCCTCAAGGGCCATCAACAGGTCAGGTTTTCAAGATAACCCTGCTTCAGCACAGGTGACTCAATCAGTGGCTCAGTCAAAATGACGGAGCCACCTGTGCTGAAGCAGGGATATCCTTAAAACCTGACCTGTTGGTGGCCCTTGAGGGCTGGAGTTGGCCACCCCTACTTTACACAGTGACAGGGAGCTTGGGGAAGGGAGGTGTATTACACTGGCTTACCTATCACTTTTCCATCATATTTGAATGAGAATAATTATTAAACAATTGTAAATTTGTTTATTTGTTAATGGTTGCGTCAAATTCATACCGAAGTCTTTATTGCAATAGTTTAGAAGCTGAAGAAATTAAGCGATGTCTTTGGTTTTATATCTCATTATCATCGTGTGTATGTCTAATATATATATATATATATATATATATATATATATATATATATATATATATATATATATATATATATATATATATATATATATATATATATATATATATATATATATATATATATATGTTATCTGTGCGTCACTTCTCCCCAATTGTACTGCACTGCTGCGGAACACGCGGTCACAATATATATATGTATGTATGTGTGTGTGTGTGTATATATTATATACTGTGTAATATATATATATATATATATAATATATATATATATATATATAATATATATATATATATATATATATATATATATATATATATATATATATATATATATATATATATATATATATATATATATATACAGTACAATGGGAGAGAAGTGACGCACAGATAACACGAGAATAGCAGACTAGCACAGAGGCTAAAGATTCACCCAGCAAATAAAGTGCATTTGTGCTTGATGAACTGAGCTTTGCTATTTAAATTATACACGTCCCAAGTGTTGTGAAGCAATACATTCAAACCCGTGAAAATGCCACGCATGTTCATTACACACATGCCTTTATATCTTAACTGAATCAAAAATAATAATAACCACATCCTATATTTTCCTCTTTGCTCCTACATGTATTTGCCCGATCCCTGCATTACACCCCCGGGGCAGTGAATGCGAGTCACATTTTTAATAAGTGATATGTATTGTCTAAAATAACAACAGTTTTAGTTTAACATCAGTTCCGTAGCATTTAATTAATAAGAACGATTATACAATGGAAAGATATGTCTATTTCGATACAGTAGATACCTGGACCATATTTATACATCTGTATGTGTTTGCAAGCAGAAGGTAAAATGCAGAATATTATATATATATATATATATATATATATATATATATATATATATATATATATATATATATATATATATATATATATATATATGATATTCTGCATTTTACCTTCTGCTTGCAAACTATATATATATAGTAAAACTCTTCAAATCTATTTGAGAGACCAGTCAAATTGCTGCACATAAATGATAATACTGTGCTTTATATATTCCTTGGTTAGTGACATTTTGATAGATCTCTTTCCTTTCTCCACTTTATTCCACTCTCCCTCCTCTCACTTGCTTCTCTCTCTCACACTCTCACCCCTCTTTTGCAGGTTAGCAACATTCGACCAAAGTTGTTTCAGATAATTAGCTTCTGTTTTCCGAAGTCAGTTTATGAAAAAACATTTAGCAAATGAGATGCCAGGGTAACTGCAGCAAAATCCGAAGTGTTCTGTGTGCAATTATTAGTAAACATCCGATTCAATTACACTGAAGCTATAGACATGTTATACTTGGAAATACCTCCCTTTCCTCATACAAACAAATAAACACATCTCAGGCATAATACACATCTCTGCACAGCTGGGACTAGCTCCAATGATATAGTATTATACTGCAAATAGTGTGATGTAAATAGGGGATCCAGGCTACATATGTGTACCAGAACATGGGATATAACATGTCAAATCATATGTGTCATGTTAAGATCTATCATTTCTTCTTGTAATCACCAGTATAGTCAATTTCATCTATAAACATTTCTTGTGTGTGTGTGTGTGTGTGTGTGTGTGTGTGTGTGTGTGTGTGTGTGTGTGTGTGTGTGTGTGTGTGTGTGTGTGTGTGTGTGTGTGTGTGTGTGTGTGTGTGTGTGTGTGTGTGTGTGTGTGTGTGTGTGTGTGTGTGTGTGTACCGAATGCTTGATTCCGATTCAAGCTTATTTATTACCAAAGATGCAAATAATCAGACATAAAACAGAGTTTTATCTGTTATTGTACACTTGATTAGGTTTTTATTGCGATTACAGACCCAGCCTTATTACTTATTAACATGTAAAATCTGTCACAAATGTGATATTAAAGAATGTGAGTGTGTGTGTGTGTATATTTCCTTGTATCTTTGTCTCATGGTGCAGATAAATATATATTTACACTGTGGGGTCCTGTGTGGGCGCCTCTATTATTTCACTTCTTTGCTAAAGGGACCAGCAGTTTAAAGTAAGGTTTGCATTGCATGGATGTCCCTGTTGTATAACCCTTCCAGCGCTAGCTGCATTGCAGACTCCCTCAGCTGGGAAGAGGTTAAATGTATTCTCAGACGCGCCTCTCTCATCTATCTGTTATTATCATATTTTTTCCATCTCGGTCTTTCTGAAACCTCATTACTTATCACTTTTCCATATTGTAGGTCATTATTTATTCTCTTTAATCCTGTCTACCTGTTAGAGCAGCTTGCACTATCTCGTTATCCATCTATTTATCTATTACCCACCACCTCTCCCAATACTTTACGCCCTCTCTTGATGTGCTATTAGTCATGCAAGGTGCAATTGGAGTTGACTTTTTTTCCCCTTGAGTTGGCAGCAATCTGGAGTATCCATTCAAAAGTTGTTATAGATTCGCTTTGATCTTTCTACAAAGTAACAAAGTTGGGGATGCAGAGACACATCATTCTTCACATTGGCTGTGAAGAGAACAACTCAAGTACAGCATTCAAAAAAGTTTTTTTTTTTTTTACAAATGTCTTTTATTCTTCAAGCCTGGTATTTATTTGATCACCCCCCCCCCCCCCGTAGTGTTGTGTTTTGGAGAAATATTGATGTCAAATGTACAGATAATATTTTCCTGGAACAGGTGGCTGTGTTTGCAATTAATTCTGCAACCATGGAATTGTTGCATCATTCCCCAATTATGTGAGCAGTTTAACTCCTTCACCACTAGAAGGGACAGTGACACATTGCATTTCATGCCTCCCTGGTTTCCACACCCTGAAGAATCAGCCTGTTCTGCATATTCCAAGGTATTTATTGTGCTGCTGCTTAGACTCCGGAATTTGCCTAAAATGTGAAAATGCCAGTGATCAGGAATTAGGCTAAAAACGTCAGTGCGTTTTCCTTTATTTTATTATAACAGGGAGGAGTGCCCTTTTAGTCATGGACAAAATCACATTTACTTTCCCAATCTTGTGTTGCTCTCCCTCTCTCTTGTCGTTTCTAATTGGCTGTTGTATAGGAAATAAGTGTCATTTACTGTGGGTGACACAGTATGTGAGCCCACAGCTTTTTCCTTATGCAGAGCCATGCAGCAGTCTCTTCTGTTTAAGTGCTATGATATCCTGGTTAGTTAACACAACAATAAGACTGAACTATTGGCAGAAGTAATGGCTCAGTGAGTAAAGGCAGCTGCCTCTGATAGTAACTACAATTGGTTCATTTCCCCTTGTCTGCTCCTTCTGACCTTGGGCAAGTCACTTTATCTCTTTGTGTCTTAGGCCCCAAGAACATAAATTGTAAACTCATCTGGGTGTAAAAATATGTATGTGCTGAGTATTGTGCGCTATACTGTAATTGTGAAAAAGTGCATTGTATATATTTATATAAGGTTGTTATTATTGAGGGAGGAGGGAAATTCCATGTCCCATTTATCAGTACTAGAAATAGTTAAAGTAATGATCTTCTATATCAGAAATAACAACATAGTGATATAAATGTGTATTCCACAGTATGTTTTGCCTTTATCTTAATGTAAACCTGTAAATTGATTAACCTGCTAATTTAAATAATTGCCATTTTCCTACACAGGAATGTCCTGCGTTTTGTGGATTGCTGGGAATGGCGACGATGCATCATGCTGTTAGGAGACAAGGCAGAGGCGGCTCCACTGAGATGCAGACTTTGCAATCGGGCCATAAAGCAAGGGTGTCATACTCAGTCCTCAAGCACCATCAACAGTCATAGACAGATATCCCAGCTTCAGCACAGGTGGATCAATCAGTTCCTGCTTCAGCACAGGTGGCTCAATCAGTCCTTGCTTCAGCACAGATGGCTCAATCCGTCCTTGTCTCAGCCCAGGTGGCTCAATTACTCCTGCACAGGTGGCTCAATCAGTTCCTGCTTCAGCACAGGTGGCTCAGTCTTCCCGTAGGTTATATGGAGCATTCCCAGAGAAACAAAGCCACATGACTGACTCTATACTATTTCTGATTTATTAGAAATATGCTTTTCTCGTGTAGAATGTTGAATTAAATTCAGTAAAACAAAATGTAAATGAGTAGTGTTGAGAAGAGGGTGGGAACACATTGCTTGATACATTAGGATGACCCTGAGGAAGGTCCCGTTACGGTGACCGAAACGTTGGTTGTAATGCCTCTCTGGTCTACAATACAGACTTTGTTTTGGATTTAACCCTCAGTGTGCTGTCTCTTATTATTGGACATCCTTCTGGTAATTATTATCTCTACATTATTTTTATGGGATAAGCATCTGTTTTTTGCTTGAGTTTTGTGTGCCTTCTGCTTTTCTTTGTGTGTATATATATATATATATATATATATATATATATATATTTATATATATTCACATCTTTGTGTCGAGGACATCACTGCTGCTCCACCTCCTTTATCACCTGTTTACACTAATATATCTGCCGAAAAATAAATACGGACGCTTACAGTGCACAATAAAGAAAAAAAGTTTAGTACATAGACAGACACGCAATATACTTTATGGTTTTCTTGCGTCAATTTAACGCCAAATATTCTATTTGCGACTCACTACATTGACCCCGAAAATTTCCAACTCCCTCCTGAAGTGCAAGTCTTAGGCTGCGTCCACACTAGCGCTGAGCGCGCGGCGCTTGCCGAGTTTAGTTCCAGCTATTTATATTGTCCCGTCCCCGCTCGTGCGCCGGCACGCACGCTCACCCAAGCTTGGCGCTTGATCAAGCAAAAAAACTGACTTTGAAGCGCGCTCAACTTGCCCACAGTGACCCCCCCGTCCGCTCTTGCAAAATAGGCAGAACACCCGGCGCTCAGGATTAGAGAGTTGGTGACGTCACCGTTCTCAAGCATGAGCGTGCTCAGCGCCAGCAGGGCCGCAGCCTTACACAATAAATAGAAAAACAGGATCCAGGGGCTGTGGTGAATCGTGCGGGACGTGTATCGGGTGGAGCCTGCCCCTGCTGGCGGGGCCAGGAGAAACCCTTATTATCAGCTGAATTATTTCCAATGTTGCACTATATTTTGCTGTTTTCTATTCCACATATTTGCTGGGACACTTTGAGTTCTGGATCCTGTTTTTCCCTGTATTTGCCAAGACGACTGGAAAGGTGTCTTGTTTTTAAAGAGCTGCACTACTCCCAAAGATTGTTGCACATATAAATTAATTTACTTTTCACATTTATTCATAACCAATTTATAAGTGATATTTGTGCTTGAATTTCATCTTTTCTTACATATTAAATGTATTTATTTATTTTACATAGAAGATAGAATTTGATGGCAGATAAGAATCACTAGAACACGTTTCATTTCTTTCTGTCTAAAGTTCAGCACATTCGATTGGGGATCAAAGATTAACTGAGACCTACAGGGTTACAATGATAGAAATACAAGTGACTTTTCCCCAGCTCCACCTACTAATACATAAACACTTCCCTTCCACTTCTGAGTTCTGCAAACACTTCTGAGGCTGCCGAACTGATGTTGTGAGGGCCCTGATATATTTAGTGCAGCAAACGCCACATGGCACATTTCCCTTGCATATTTGGACATTGTATACATAGACAGCTAGTTGTGGTCTCTCTCTCTCTCTCTCTCTCTCTCTCTCTCTCTCTCTCTCTCTCTCTCTCTCTCTCTCTCTTCTCCTCTCTCTCTCTCTCTCTCTCTCTCTCTCTCTCACACACACACACACTCTGTCTCTCACACACTCTCTCACACTCTCTCTCTTTCACTCTCTCACACGCTCTATCACATTCTCTCTCTCTCTCTCTCTCTCTCACACACCCTCTAACACACTTTCTCTATCACACTCTCACACACTCATACTCTAACTTTCTTTCTCACACACTTTCACTCACACACACACTCTCTCACACTCTCTCACACTCTCTCACACTCTCTCACACTCTAACTTTCTTTCTCACACACTCTCTCTCACACTCTCTCACACTCTCACAGCCTCTCTCACACTCTCTCTCACACTCTCTCACACTCTCTCACACCTCTCTCACACTAACTTTCTTTCACACACACTCTCTCTCACACTCTCACACTCTCACAGCCTCTCTCACACTCTCTCACACTCTCTCACACTCTCTCTCACACTCTCTCTCACCACTTCTCTCTCCCTCGCACTCTCTCACACTCTCTCTCCTCTCTCTCACACACTCTCTCACACGGATTCTTTTTTCCTATTGCATGTTTACATGTTTCACACTATTGTTATGTAATAATCACCCAGATTTTAATGTGAAGTGCTGCTTACAGTGCAGGCGCTACTTAAATAACAATATACATAGCTACTGTACATACGACGTGCATATCACTATAACATCCTGTCACTCTGTTAACACAACAATGATAATTATAACCTTTTCTTGGTTGGTTTCTTCTTTTTCCCTTTTTGTAACTGTGAAGCTTTGAGTCCCATTGAGAGAATAGCATTATATAAACAAAGTTATTATTATTATTATTATTATTATTTCAAGTGTAATGTTCATTTGTCCCCCTGGCAATGCTATACACAGTAACAAAAGGTGTTCTCAATTATAAACGTATCTTTGTAAAGCCGTTAGGAATATCAAAACTACATTGTTATTACCAATAAAATGACCCCATCATCCTCAATTGATGAGATACTTTATGAGTTTTGGGCTCCTCTTTTGCAAGCAGCTCATTTTATATGGGGTAGGATGTACTAAAGGGGGAGGGGGAGGGGGAGAGGGGTAAGAAGGAGTTAGAGAGGCAGAAAGAGGTTAAGAGGGGCAATGGGGGTTAAGAGGGAATAAGAAGGATTAAGGGGGAGAGGATACTGGACATAAAAGCAGATCAAACTCACGTTTGTAAAATATTGTTATTTTTTCTTAATGGGAGAACACTGGACACCCTCTCGTTTGATCTGCAGGTTTTAGGAAGAGCCGGGAAATTGAACTGACATCACTTTGCACTTAAACAATGGGATTTGCTCAGGGTACAAGTTGTTTGTTTAACCCGACAGATCCGAACACCCCCGTCGCACGCTTTACACACTCATTAAAACGATTATTCACGAGCTGTCGAGTGTTTTTTTCTGCTTCATTCACAAGGAGCAGGCTTAGCCGTGTGAGCTGAACCCTCAGTAACCACAGCAGGCTGAGGGCAGGGAGAGAGTTTGTGCTGTGATCATACTCTGCCAGCGCCAGGTTACAAGCCAACTGCTACCTGCTCCATGTCACTCTAGTCTGGAGACTGGTTACTGCAGCTGCAGGCGGATTCCTGCGCAATTGTTGTATTGCTATATTTGTGTTAGGTTTCTGCATGCCTGATTTACTCGGCCTGTTGTGTATTGAGTAGATTGCCTAGTTATACCAGAACTTCAACCATGACGGTAAAGACTTTAGTCTGAGAACGTAGCTAGAGTTATGCTGTCTCTACATTTATAACTACTTGCATGGAGGGGGGGACGTCAAATCTGTGGTTATATGGGGTAATAGGAGGAGTTATAGGGAGCGGTTATATGGGGTAATAGGAGGAGTTATAGGGAGCGGTTATATGGGGTAATAGGAGGAGTTATAGGGAATGGTTATATGGGGTAATAGGAGGAGTTATAGGGAACGGTTATATCGAGCAATAGGAGGTTATAGGGAACGGTTATATGGGACAAGATGAGGAGTTACACAAAGTGGTTATATGGGGTAATAGGAGTTATATTGAGCGGTTATTTGGGGCAATAGCAGGAGTTATAGGGAGCGGTTTATATGGGGTAATAGGAAGAGTTATAGGGAGCGGTTATATGGGGCAATAGGATGAGTTATAGGGAGCGGTTATATGGGGCAATAGGAGGAGTTATAGGGAGAGGTTATATGGGACAAGAGGAGGAGTTATAGGGAGAGGTTATATGGGGTAATTTGAGGAGTTATAGGGAGCGGTTATATGGGGCAATAGGGGGAGTTATAGTGGGCGGTTTATATGGGGTAATAGGAGGAGTTATAAGGAGAGATTGTATGGGGTAATAGACTGAGTTATAGGGAGAGGTTAAATGGGGCAATAGGTGAGGTTATAGGGAGAGGTTACAGTTGTGTGAAAAAGAAAGTACACCCTCTTTGAATTCTATGGTTTTACATATCAGGACATAATAACAATCATCTGTTCCTTAGCAGGTCTTAAAATTAGGTAAATACAACCTTAGATGAACAACAACACATGACATATTACACCGTGTCATGATTTATTTAACAAAAGTAAAGCCAAAATGGAGAAGCCATGTGTGAAAAACTAAGTACACCCTTACTGCTTCCATAGGAATTAAGATGCTAAGTAGCAGACAGGTGCTGCTAATCAAATGCCCTTGATTAATTGATCATCAACAAGTGTGACCACCTCTAAAAAAGCCGCCGTTTTAGCAGTTTGCTGGTCTGGAGCATTCAGGTGTGTGTTAACACAATGCCAAGGAGGAAAGACATCAGCAATGATCTTAGAGAAGCAATTGTTGCTGCCCATCAATCTGGGAAGGGTTAAAAGGCCATTTCCAAACAATTTAAAGTTCATCCTTCTACAGTGAGAAAGATTATTCAAAAGTGGAAAACATTCTAGACAGTTGCCAATCTTCCCAGGAGTGGATGTCCCAGCAAATTCACCCCAAGGTCAGACCGTGCAATGCTCAGAGAAATTGCAAAAAAAAACAAGAGTTACATCTCAGACTCTACAAGGCCTCAGTAAGCATGTTAAATGTTAAAGTTCATGACAGTACAATTAGAAAAAGAATGAACAAGTTTGGTGTGTTTGGAAGGGTTGCCAGGAGAAAGACTCTTCTCTCGAAAAAGAACATGGCAGCACGGCTTAGGTTTGCAAAGTTGCACCTGAACAAACCACAAGACTTCTGGAACAATGTCCTTTGGAAAGACGAGACCAAAGTGGAGATGTTTGGCCATAATGCACAGCGCCACGTTTGGCGAAAACCAAACACAGTATATCAGCACAAACACCTCATACCAACTGTCAAGCACAGTGGTGGAGGGGTGATGATTTGGACTTGTTTTTCAGCCACAGGACCTTGGAACCTTGCAGTCAATGAGTCGACCATGAACTCCTCTGTATACCAAAGTATTCTAGAGTCAAATGTGAGGCCATCTGTCCAACAGCTAAAGCTTGGCTGAAATTGGGTCATGCAATAGGACAATGATCCCAAGCACACCAGCAAATCTGCAACAGAATGGCTGAAAAAGAAAAGAATCAAGGTGTTTGTGATGACTCAGGAGATTCCTTCCCTTCCTGGTCCCTCTCTCCCGTCTCCTGTTGCCCTTCCTACCCCTTCCCAAGCCTCTCCTTTACCCTCCACCTCAAATCCCTACGATCTGCGGTGGCCAAACAAAAAACCAAAGCTGATCGCCACCGTCAAAGGGGTCCTTCCTTCAATCCTGGTGACCTGGTCTGGCTGTCTTCCAAAAATATTAGGCTCAAAACCCCTTCACCCAAGCTCTCCCCTAGATTCTTGGGACCATTCAAAATTTTGGAGAGGGTTAATCTGGTAGCCTATCGTCTCGATCTTCCCCCCACTATGAAGGTTCCGTCCGTGTTTCATGTTTCCCTCCTTAAAAAATTTATCCCCAGTTCTCATTTCCCGGATCCCTCGCGGAGACCCAATCCAGTGTCCACCCTGGGCCAACAGCAGTACGAGATACAGTCCCTCATCGGTTCTCATTTTTCTAAAAATAAGTTACAGTTTTTGGTACACTGGAAAGGCTATGGGCCTGAGGAACGTTCCTGGGTACCTGCACATCACATCCACGCCCCAAGACTTCTTTCCCTTTTTCATCAGAAGTTTCCCCTCAAGATGTGGTTGGATCACTCGGAGATTGATCCTCAAGGTGGGGATACTGTGACAACTGAGGAGATTCCTTCCCTTCCTGGTTCCTCTCTCCTGGCTCCTGTTGCCCTTCCTACCCCTTCCCAAGCCTCTCCTTTACCCTCCACCTCTCTCCCTTTGCCGCAGCGCGTGCCCCGCAGGTCTCGCATACCCACGCCGTCCCTGAGTCCCTGCTATGATCCTCCCCATTCCCTCTCTCCCGCAGTGCCCGCATCACCTTCCCCTGTGGTGGCATCCATCCCGTTGCCTCCTCCCTGCATGGTATCTGCGGCGCGGCGTTAAGCGCTCCTGGTGACGTGTCTGACTCGTGTGCTCCCGCAGCCCACGGGGGGCGAGCCCACATGTCCCTCCGCTGACTCACCTGACCCCTCCTCTTGGCTTCCTTTCCCTCCTGCGGTCTTCCCTTGCTCCGTGCGGGCTGCTCTTGTGTTGCAGACGGTGCGCGCGCAGCCCCAGACTCCTCTTATCAGGCTTCCCCTGTCTCCGCCTCCCAAGCCTTACAGGCCATTCCTCTGACTGCCCCTTCTGTCTCCTCCTCTTCTCTCCCTGACCTATCTCCAGCTTCTCACTCAGTAGCGTGTGTGAAGAGCTCCCAGGCATTTGGTAAGGAATCAGCTTTATTCTTTCTTTATTTGTTATATTTTGCTGTGGATCTGTGGGGGAGTATACTGTGAGTATACTGTGAGTTTTTAGAGGGTTTTGGGTGGTTTTTCAGGTTTTAAAAACCGTTTTTGGTTTTCACCCAGAGGCTGCAGTGATTCAACCCAGCAAAGCTACACTGTGGCTGGCTGGAAACTGTAGTCTCAACCCCTCTCACCTCACCCACCCCTGGTTGTTTCTTTTTCTTCTAATTTCACCTTAATTTCAGCCTGATTTCCTTTTGTCATTTGCATTTTTGGGAGCTCTGTGTCTTACTTTAAGACCTTCAATATTGTGGTGTGGTTTCTTGTAAGAGAGAGAGTTAAATAATAAGGGGAGAAAAGAGAAGATTACAGTAGGGTTTAAAAAGCTGTTTTTCTTCCCCTCCCTGTGCAAAGATAGTTAATTGGTTCTTAAAGGGACAGTTTCCTCTCTGCATCTCTCTCCCTAAGCACTATTTCCTCCCCCTACTTAGAGGCTTATTTTATCATGCCTGGGGGGAATAGGACTAGTGCAGCAACGGGGGCCACACCTGGACATCGGACTCCAAAAAGTGGGGCCCCTAGGATCAATAACCACAGCCCTAGGCCTGGTACTTCCAGTGCCCTGGCCACACCTCCCCCGGCTCCTGTTGTCAGTTTAACCCCTGCAGTCCCAGTTCCAACATGGGCGCAGGTGGCAGCTGCAGGCGTTGACCCCAGCAACAACAACGCTGGGGCCACGCCCGGTGTGAGCAGGAAGCTTGGGGTGAGGTGCCCATTGTCACCTGGCCTCAAAATGGAGATCTATGTGAGGGCTGTGGCAGACGTTACGGGGTCCCTCTGCTGTGGTGGCGGCCAGCAAGATGTATGGGAGGGGCATTTTCTTCCTCCGTACGCTGGCTGCCACCCACACCCTGGTGCAGAAAGGCATCAGTGTAGGGGGGACCTACTTCCCCATAGAGCCCATGGAGGGGTTAGGCACAAAAATCATCCTGTCCAATTTGCCCCCCTTCATCCCAGACAGCCTCATGCACCCACGCCTGCAAGCCCTGGGAGATATTAAATCTCCCATAACAAAAATTCCGCTGGGCTGCAGGGATAGAGCGCTGAGGCATGTGCTCTCATTTAGGCGGCAGGTACAGCTGCTGCTGCCGGGGAGCACAGAATCTGTGGAGGGGTCCTTTAGGGTGCCCTACGAGGGCATTACATACACGGTGTTCTATGGCACGGAGGGGGTTAGGTATATGTGCAAGGAGCTGGGGCACACTTGTAGGAGTTGCCCCAAAGGGAATAGAAATCCCACTTCAGCTCCTGCACCCACCCCTCCCTCTGCCAAGACACCCGGTGCCGCTGTGCCCACCACAGCGGGCCCTCAAGGGCCCAGTTCCCTCCAGGGACCGCAAGAGATGTCCCTGTCCCATCCCGAACAGTGATGTCTGTACCTCTCCCCAAAGAACAGAGGGAGAAGGAAAAACCATCGAGGGCCCAGGTCCCCTCTGGGACCGCAGGAGATGTCGCTGTCCCATCTTGAACAGTGATGTCTGCGCCCACCACAGCGGGGCCCTCGAGGGCCCAGGTCCCTCCAGGGACCGCAAGAGATGTCGCTGTCCCATCCCGAACAGTGACGTCTGTACCTCTCCCCAAAGAACAGAGGGAGAAGGAAAAACCCTTGAGGGACCAGGTCCCCTCTGGGACCGCAGGAGATGTCGCTGTCCCATCTCGAACAGTGACATCTGCGCCCACCACAGAGGGGTCCTCGGGGGCCCAGGTCCCCCCTGGGACCGCAGGAGATGTCACTGCCCCATCTCGAGCAGTGACATCTGCACCTCTCCCCGGGGAGCAAAGAGAGGGTGAGGGGGTCGACATGGAGCGGCCACCCTCTGTTGTCACTGTCCCCCCCTGGGAGGAGACACCCTGTACCGCTACGCCCACCGCGGCGGATCCCTCAGGGGCCCAGGTCCCCCCTGGGACCGCAGGAGATGTCGCTGCCCCATCTCGGGCGGTGTCATCTGCAATTCTCCCCAGGCAAAAGAGGGAGAAGAAAAGAGTCACCCTGAAGAAGTCACCCTCTGTTGTCGCTGTCTCCCCCCAGGAGCACCCTACCCCCAATGTAAGCACCGTACAGGGTTTGGGGAAGCGGTGGGAGGCTCCCGCTGAGGAGGTGGCGGTACCCTTTTTTGGGGAATCAATCCCGAGGAAGAGGAAAGCAAAAACTAAGAACAAGAGGGTGATTGAGGAGGTCGAGGAGGGTGAAACGTATTACGTTCACCCTCAGAAGTCTCCGAAGCGGAATGCAACATCAATTCCACACAGGGTGGCCCTGTCCGGTCCACAGGTTAGGATTAGCCAGTGTAAGCCGGACCCCATAAATATGCAGTCCCCCCCCCCTCGAAGATCTGGAGGGAATGCAGGAGGAAGTACCCGGCGTCCCTGGGGTGGAAGATCAAAGTGCTCAACAACATGAGGCTTTGTTCCTAGAAATGGACGTTGGGGAGCCATCCAACACCCCTCCCAGTTGGAGAACATCCCCCAGGGACTTGTGTTTCGGTGAATCTGCCGCGCCGGACACAGTTGTCTTCGGGGACTCGGAGGTCGGCCAGGCTCACCCTCCAGCTGTGCCGCCTTCGGGTGGCACACCTGAGGCTGAGCCCCGGTTTGTGACACCGGAAGAAGGGGATGGGCTAGGGCTGACCCCCGTGGTTGGGGGTTTGGAGGATGGAGCGGGGGAGGCAGGTGTGGGATGCCAGATGTGAGCTCTCCTGGTGAGGAGTTTTGGTCGGGCACTTTGTTGGAGGCGACTGCTGGGCTGGACCCTCCCTATGAGGTACTTGCTGAAAAGTGCCCTCCTGTGATTAATGCGAACGCCCGTGGCATCCCGTTTGTGCGCATGGTGGTAGAGGAGACCAGGAGGGCACTGTGTGCCTCGTTGGCTCCCGAGGACACTAGGGTTTCCGCTACCTCCGCCATACCGCCACCAGCTACCCCGGAACATCCCACCCCGGGGTTGGATGTGGAGGATATAGTGGACCCCCTCGTGGAAACACCGAGGAGGGGACCCACTTTAAGGCTGAGAAAGGCCCCCACAGAGAAGGGCGGGGGTCTTCAGTTTTTCAGTCAAGAGGAGCTCGGGGAGTTGGGGCTCAGTGAGGAGTCCTCTGGCACCGCGGAGGCGGTGGACTCTTTGACCCCCATTATCCCTGCCACGGAGCTAGATGGTTTCCTGGAGGATACCCTCTGCAAACACGGAACCACGAAGGTGCAGTTGGCCCTTGGAAGGTGGAAGGATGCCTCGGTCATTTTCCACTCTCTCTTAGTATACATCAGGGCTAACCACAAGGCCAAATCTCTGGGCCTATCCATCTTCGTGTCCTGAAATTTCATAAATTGATGCGAGACCACATAAAGGCTTCTCGGGGTGTAGCTCCCTGAGCGCCTGTGGAAAGCAAAACTCCTGATTACCAATGGCTTTGAGCATCGGTACACTTAACGTGAATGGCTGTAAGGACAGGTTTTGCAGGTTCCAGGTACTCTCCTTTTTACAGAAGGGAGAGTATTCTGTGAGTTTCCTGCAGGAAACCCATACCATTCCAGAGGCTGAAGCCAGCTGGCATCTGGAGTGGCGAGGAAAGGTCTTCTTCAGCCACCTCACTTCGTCATCTAGTGGGGTGGTGACACTGTTCTCTGAGTCCTTTCAACCAGAGCTACTGCTTGCCAAAACTGTTGTTCCAGGTCGCCTGTTGCATCTCAGGGTCCGGCACGAGGACTACACGTTTAATTTCTTGAACGTGTATGCTCCTGCCACCGGACCCCTGAGAATGCAGTTCTTCGTCAGAATGTCTGAATACCTGGAGACAGTGGACGCGGACGAACACGTGGTGCTCGGAGGTGATTTCAACTGCACCCTCGAGGCTCTGAAAGACCGGAATGGCCCGGAGCCACACCCGTGTTCTGCGTCGGCCTTGCGGGAGGTCATCACCCGCTACTCCATGGTAGATGTCAGGCGAGAACAACATCCCGAGGCATCCACTGAGTTCACCCATGTTAGGGTGTTTAGGGGTGAACGGGTGTCCTGGTCCCGGATCGACAGGCTGTATATATGCAGCCACAGCCTGTCGCGAGCCCAGTCCAGTACCATTAGGCTGGCTCCGCTTTCAGACCACAATTGTGCGTCCATGACGGTGGCGCTACTACCAGCAGCGCCCTCGGCCGCCTATTGGCACTTCAACAATACGTTGTTGGAAGACAAGGGGTTTGCAACGTCGGTCCAAGACTTTTGGATGGCCTGGAGAGGTTGCAGATCAGACTTTGCCACGTTAGAGCAGTGGTGGGACGTGGGCAAGATTCATCTGCGCCTCGTTTGTGAGGAGTACACCAAAGGTGCCAGCAGGCGGCACGATGCTGAGATCGAGGCCCTTAGGGAAGAGGTGCTCGATCTCGAGAAGCGGCTGTCTGTGGCAGGAGACCAATACCTGCAGTGTGCGTACGTGGAGAGGAAGTGCGCTCTCCGGGACTTGGAAGATCGGAGAGCTCGGGGGGCGTATGTGTGATCCCGCATCCACTTCCTTCGGGAGATGGGTCGCGGGTCGCGCCTCTTCTATGCGCTGGAGAAAAAGAGGGGAAACCGTAAACATATCACCTGCTTGCTAGCAGAAGACGGTACCCCACTGACTGACCCGGAGAGCATCCGGGACAGAACCCGGAGATTCTACGTAGACCTTTTCTCTCCGGAGTTCATCCAGCCAGACGCATGCAGGGTCTTATGGGAGGGGCTTCCCACGGTCGGCGAGGGTGGAATGGAGCGGCTTGAGTTACCTTTGACTCTGGTCGAGTTCTCTGAAGCCCTCAGTCTCATGTCCCGCGGAAAAACGCCGGGGCTAGACGGGCTGACTGTGGAGTTCTTCCGGTTTTTCTGGGAGATGCTGGGACCTGATTTCCCCGAGGTCCTGGCCGAAGCCCTGGAGACCAGTGAGATGCCCCTTTCGTGTCGGCGGGCAATACTGTTTTTGCTGCCGAAGAAGGGGGATCTCCACCAGATCTCTAACTGGTGACCGGTCTCACTGCTAAGCACGGACTATAAGATCTTAGCCAAAGCGCTCTCGCTGAGGCTCAAGTCAGTGCTGGCAAACGTGATTCACCCCGACCAGTCCTATACTGTCCCGGGCTGGAGTATTCATGACAACATTTTTCTGGTCCGGGACCTGCTACATCACGCGCAGAGGACTGGTCTGTCACTCGCCCTCCTGTCCCTAGATCAGGAGAAGGCGTTTGACAGGGTGGATCACCGTTACCTCATGCAGACCCTGCGGGAGTTTGGTTCGGCCCACAATTTGTGGGCTTTCTCCAGATGCTGTACGCCTCTGCAGAGTGTATGATGAAGATCAATTGGTCCCTGACGGCACCTTTTGTGTTTGGTCGGGGAGTACGTCAAGGGTGCCCCCTGTCTGGGAAACTGTACGCGCTGGTCATTGAGCCCTTCCTCTGCCTACTGAGGAGGAGGCTCACTGGGCTGGTGATGCGGGAGCCCGACATGCGGGTAGTCCTGTCGGCTTATGCCGATGACGTGCTCCTCATGGCCCAGGACCTAGATGATCTAGAGCGGGCGCAAGTGTGCCAAGAGGTCTACACCGCGGCCTCTTCTGATCGGATCAACTAGTCTAAGTGCTCCGGCATTTTGGTGGGTCCCTTACAGGTAGACTCTTTGCCCCCCACGTTTCGTAATGTCTCGTGGGGGAGCGATACTCTCAAATATCTGGGAGTCTACCTGTCTGCTGCGGAGAACCCGGCCCCAGAAAACTTCAGTGATCTTGAGGAACGAGTCATTGCTCATCTGGGGTCTTGGGTGTATCTGTCGAGAATGCTTTCCCTCAGGGGAAGAACCCTGGTGATCAACCAGCTGGTGGCCAGACAGCTATGGCACCGGCTGATAGCCATGGGTCCGACCCCCGAATTTATCAACAAGATCCAGAGGAGGTTGATGGATTTTCTCTGGATGGGGAAGCATTGGGTCTCTGCGGGAGTTGCATGCCTTCCTTTGGAGGAGGGTGGACAGGGAGTGGTGTGTGTCCGCTCCCAGTTACACACTTTCCGCCTCCAATACCTGCAGAGAAACCTATTCGCAGATCCGTCTCCGCATTGGTGCCAGCTGGCAACCAGTTTCTTTCACCAGCTACGCAATATGAGGTATGACCAGCAACTGTTTATCATCCGACCCGAGGGTTTAGGTAGAGACCTCTCGGAGCTGCCGGCATACTACCGGGACTTACTTAAGGCCTGGAAACTGGTCTCCGCGACCAGGAAGGAACAGGCGGTGGGGGTTGATTTCCTTGCCGAGCCCCTGCTGTATAATCCGGCAGTGGGGGTTCGGATGTTGGATTCACCCTCTATTTGCCACCGGCTAATCCTGACGCAGGTGACCAGAGTCGGGGATCTCCTGGACTTTGAGCGGCGAGACTGGATGCTAGCGCCCCGTATGGGGCAGAGGTGCTCGCGCCCCGTATGGGTCTGCGTACTGCCCGCGTCCCTCATCGTTTGATCCGGGAGATTAAAGATGCCATCCACCCCGACTCACGCACCTTCATTGAGGGGGTATTGCAGACCGGAGAGCCTTGTCAACCTATCAAGTTCAGCTCTTCGGATCTTTGCGTGGAACCAAAGCCACGGCAACCCCCTCGGGCTCCTCTATCCCCCAACCTCAGCAGGTTGGGGGATATGTCCCCGGCATGTTTTTGCGGCATGCCGAGGAAAGTCCTGTATTCTCTAGTGCTCCATATAGTGCACTACCTCGCCTTGTCACCCACCCTGATACTAAATGGAGGTGGGTATTTTCTGCGAACAAGGGCGAGAAGGAACTCTATTCAGGTTTGGTTCCCCGTCCCGCCGGGGATTTGAGTTGGAGGGTCCTCCACGGTGCACTGAGCACAGGAGAGTACTTGGCACACTTTACGGACTCCCCCGCCGCCTGTCCCTTTTGTGGCGAGCGGGAGTCCGTATATCACATTTATTTGAGTTGCGCCAGACTGCAGCCCCTCTTTTCCTTCTTGAAGAGCCTTCTCCTGCAGTTCTGGCTACACTTCTCCCCTCATCTTTTTATTTTTGGGTGCCCAGTGTCCCGGAACGATAAGCCTAGGGATCTCCTGGTCAACCTGCTCCTGGCATTGGCTAAGGTAGCCATTTGTAAAACCAGGAAGCAGGTTTTGGAGGGGGGGTCCCAACAAACATCGTGGCCATGTTCCGGGCGCTGGTGCACTCACGTATTCGGGCAGAGTACTCGTAAGCCGAGTCTACTGGGACGGTTTCAGAGTTTGCCTCCCAGTGGGCGTTAGGCGGGGTGCTCTGCGCGGTATCCCCCATCAAGGGTTCTTTAGAGTTAACCCTTCTGCTTTAAGTGCACTTCAACAGTGCACTTGTTGGTCTTCTTTTGAATATTTGTTTGACTGGTTTTTCTTTGTTCTACTTGGCAACAAGTAGAATTGCTGTTCAACTGAATTGTCCGGCTTCGCCGGCCAATCAGTTTAAAACCAGATCAAAATAGACCCACTTCTCTACTCCTTCCCTCTCTGTCATTGGTGCACCTTCCTTTATAATCCCTCTTTGTCTACTTCTTCCTCGCTCTGCATAGTTCCTGTTTCCCTGTGTGTACCTGACCTATGCTGTGCTCTCTCTACGTTCCTGTGTTTCCTGCTCCTGTGCTTTCTTGGATTTCCCTGGCTTTGACCCCTGCTTGTCCTGGACTACTCTGCTCTCTGGTATCCCTGTTAACCCTGCTACGCACACTACCTTGCTTACCTCTGGCTTCCTGGCTTACCCACTGACGACTCTACCCTCTGGACTCCCGAACTTTGGCAAACGGACAGGGCTATTCTTACGGACATCCCCAAGCATTGCAAGTATACTCTAACAACTCTTCCAACAGGCCCAGCAACGCTATACCACACTCCGGGCTTGCTCCCACTGCTGTGGGTGTGTGGTATCATACCGTTCCCACCTCAGTACTGGGGTCTAGCTTGGTCTGCGGGCATACAGGCGTGACAGTGTTGCAATGGCCCAGTCAAAGTCCATATCTCAACCCGATTGAAATGCTGTGGCGGGACCTTAAGAGAGCTGTGCATAAACAAATACCCACAAACCTCAATGAACTGAAGCAACGTTGTAAAGAAGAGTGGGCCAAAATTCTTCCACAACGATGTGAGAGACTGATAAAGTCATACAGAAAACGATTACTTCAAGTTATTGCTGCTAAAGGTGGTTCTACAAGCTATTGAATCATAAGGTATACTTTGTTTTTCACACATGGCTTCTCCATTTTGGCTTTATTTTTGTTACATAAATCATGATGCAGTGAAATATGTCATGTGTTGTTGTTCATCTGAGGTTGTATTTACCTAATTTTTAGACCTGCTAAGGAACAGATGATTGTTATTATGCCCTGATATGTAAAACCATAGAATTCAAAGAGGGTGTACTTTCTTTTTCACACAACTGTATATGGGACAAGAGGAAGAGTTATACAAAGCTGTTATATGTAGCAAAAGGAGGAGTTATAGGGAGAGGTCATATGGAGCAATAGGTGGGAGGGGTTATATGAGCAATAGGAGGAGTTATAGGGAGCGGTTATATTGGGTAATTGGAGGAGTTATAGGGAACGGCTATATAGGGTAATAGGAGGAGTTATATTGAGCGGTAATTTGGGGCAATAGCAGGAGTTAAAGGGAGAGGGTATATGGGTAATAGGAGGAGTTATATGGAACAGTTATATGGGGCAATAGGAGGAGTTATAGTGAGTAGTTTATATGGGGTTATAAGAGGAGTTATAAGGAGAGGTTATATGGGGTAATAGGATCAGTTACAGGGAGCGGTTATATGGGGCAATAGGAGGAGTTATATGGGTAATAGGAGAAGTTATAGGGAGCAGTTATATGGGGTAATAGGAGGAGTTAAAGGGTGAGGTAATATTGGGTAATAGGATGCGTTATAGGGAGAGGTTATATGGGGCAATAGGGGAAGTTATAGTGAGTAGTTTATATGGGGCAATAGGAGGAGTTATAGGGAGCGGTTATATGGGCAATAGGAGGAGTTAAAGGAAGGGGTTATAGGGAGCAATAGGAGGAGTTATAGGGAGCGGTTATATGGAGAAATAGGAGGAGTAATAGGGCGCAGTTGTATGGGGTAATAGGAGGAGATATATGGAGCGGTTGTATGTGGTAACAGGAGGAGTTATAGGGAGCAATTACATGGGGTAATAGGAGGAGTTTAGGGAGCAATTACATGGGGTAATAGGAGGAGTTATAGGGAGAGGTTATATGGGGTAATAGGAGGAGTTATAGGGAGAGGTTATATGGGGTAATATGAGGAGTTATAGGGAGAGGTTATATGGGGTAATAGAATGAGTTATAGGGAGTAGTTATATGGGGCAATAGGCGGAGTTATAGGGAGAGGTTATATGGAGCAATAGGAGAAGTTATAGGGAGATGTTATATTGGACAAGAGGAAAAGTTATACAAAGCTTTTATATGGGGCAATTGGAGGAGTTATAGGCAGTGGTTATAAGGGGTAATAGGAAGAGTTAAAGGGAGCGGTTACATGGGGCAATAGGAGGAGTTATAGGGAGAAATTATATGTAGCAAAAGGAGAAGATATAGGGAGAGGGCATATGGAGCAATATGTAGGTAAAGTTTTATGTAGGGGTTATATGGAGCAATAAGAGGACTTATAGGGAATGGATATAGGGGCAATAGGAGGAGTTATAGGGAATGGATATAGGGACAATAGGAGGAGTTATAGGGAATTGATATAGGGGGCAATAGGAGGAGTTATAGAGAATGGATATAGGGGGCAATAGGAGGAGTTATAGGGAATGGATATAGGGAGCAATAGGAGGAGTTATAGGGAATGGATATAGGGGGCAATAGGAAGAGTTAAAGCAGCATTTCTACTTGCTCGTTTCTTATTGTTGTTTTAATGAAGGCAGCAGTTCCGTAAATTTACGGCAATGTAATTATCTAAGCTGCCGATCTATTATTTTTCCCATGATCGATCAGGGAAGATCCTGCTTTCCAGAGCACGCAATATCGCCGCCTATTTCAAAAGAGGAAGTGTTGTGGCTTTCTAAATGGCTGCTATGACAACCCAGAGACGTTTAATACATTAAAAAAAAATCATTACAAAGAGCATAAAGAGTGGGGGGGAGGCAGTTCTATCTAATACTACAGAACGGATTTATTATTAAAAAGAAACACAGGATGTTGAAAGAAATGCTGCGTTTAAGGGATTGGTTATATTTGGGAAACGGGTGAGTTATAGGTTGCGGTTATATGGAACATTAAAGGAGTTATACGATGCCGATATGTTAACAATCAGGTTTAGCACACGAGATTGCTTTTGTTTTCTTTTTCTCTATAGAGCGGCCTGAAGTTACCGTTCCAATAAATGTTTCAAACTTAAAAAATACGTTTGCTGCATGTATGACAGGTGTTAAAGAACATGGTATTTAATTAACTAAGGAGCTCCACTTAGGATACATTCAAAGGACAGTATAGAGTTATGGTTCAAGCTTTGAGCTTAAATACACATCTCTGTGTTGATGAGTGAAGAAACAGAACATGTTATTAATACAGCACATGCGGTGCAGGATTTAAACTGGTGCTGCCAATATGCACTTACCTTTTTGCTGCCCGGGCCAGCTCCTCCTACCGCGCCGTCCCCCTCCTTCTGCAGCGTCGCAGCGTCAAAGGACAACGTTTACATTACAACACAATGTCATGTGATGTCACATTGTCATACGTCGCAGAGTCATTTGACGCCGCGATGTTATGTAAGATCTTTACAGAGGCCCCACGTGCTCACCCGCAATCAGTGGGGAGGAGAGCGGGGCTACTGTACAAGGGGGGGGAACAAACAGAAAAAACTGAAAATGTGCCGCCCCTAAATTTTGGCGCCCTAGCACCGGACCTATCGGCCCTAATGGGAAATCCGCGACTGAGTACAGGTGTTCACAGCCAGTGCCATATCTGCACAATGTGTTACATATTTACATTGCCTCTATTTATCAAACAAATGAATGTTACAGCATTCGTGTCAATAGAAGATCATTATTGTGACAAAAAAAAACTGTGCTGGAAATGTGCTAAATAAATGTGACATTGTGCTTCAGATAATCCACTGTACTAAAAGAATAAATTCACAACATTCTCCCCAGCGCAAAAACAGCATATTTTCGACCGGTTTTAACTGCAAAGAGCAAAAATGAAGCAGCACTTACATAGTTAGGTGATCACTGCTTTGGGGACTGACGCAATTTATTTTAGAGATGAGCTTTGAGAGCCATGGGTCGGGCAGCACAGATCTACAGATTATTTGTAGCAGGTAAAAAATGCAGAAATGCGGTGCTTAGAAAGGATGGGGGATGTCAGTACACAGGCCGAGAGAGGGACGTGCATTGGGATCTGACTTCTGCTAAATGTGGTGCAATTCTTTTGCATTGGTTTTGCCCCAGTTTGCAACTGGGAGACTTTAATAAAATGCCCCAAAGTGTAAACTTAATGGGAAAAATGCAAAGCTGTTCTGTCAGGAGCTACAGAAAGTGACCCCAGAAACCTTTGATGATGTTATGCAGCAGCTGCAGCTCTTCCCCTCAGTGTGTGAGGCTGCACCTGAGTCTGTATAAAGCTGTATTTATAGTTCAGCTGACTCTGAGCTGCAGGCGAATCCCAAGTCCCAGCTGAGCTAGAACTGCTGGAAATCCCTTGCCCTGCATTTCCCCACCTTGGTCAGTGTGCATTTAGGGAGTGTCATTTGGAGGAGTTAAGGGAGGGGAATATATATATATATATTGGGAGGTGTCAAATTCTGCGTCTCCCTTTTTAATGTTTCCTTTTATTGAGATTCATGAAAGATATACAGATCTGAGGAGCTCAAAATGTCAATATTCTGCTTGAAATGTAGCAAAGTTTCCGGGGTAGTGGAGCAACCTGTGTGAATATATATATATGGTTAAAAGCTCACTCCATAGCATCTCCCACTCTCAGGGGAACTTGCTTGCTTGCAGTATGATTGTGACAAATCTAATACAGAGTGCTTTTCCTGGTAATTTACAGGTTAATAAAAGCTTCAATCAAACTTAGAACTATGCAACTAATTTTGACAGATTTATTATAAATCATTCTTCCTGGTAATGCACAGGTTATTAAGAATTTATATTAGTGTTAGGGACCCTTGAGATGTGGTCTGCCGTGTAGTGGCTCAGGGGTTTACAACACTTTGGCCAAAATGTTAAACTAAAAGACCATTTTATTTAATAGATATCTATACATGTATATTTAGGCACTGTACCGTGTATAAGTTTCACTGGATGTGCACTGAGCTCTGTCTGTGTTTTATGTTATGTCTCTGGTTTTAAATATATATATAATCAAAAAACAAACAAAAGCGCAGGCTCCATAGCATGTAACTGAGTAAAAAATAAGGTACATTTATTTAAAAAATCAGCAAGCCATAAGAATGTGCACTTACAGGATTTCAAACAGAACCATTCGTGGGAGAGAAATCTCTATTGTGGTCATCTGCGGTGATAGGGTGAGTCCCAGGTTTGCAGAGTGGATGTAAACAGCCCAGGTTCACCATGAATTGGCAGCAAGATATAAAGGCATCCAATGCCTGCACGTCCTTTGCTCCCTCATACAATGATTGCTAACACTTGAAATTACCGCCAGCCGGAGCGCAGGGAAGCCAGGGACTCCAAATACACCAACACAAACGCGATGACGTCACAGCTCTGCGCGTTTCGTCACACTGCGGCGACTTCGTCAGGAGTGGTCGACAAATCACCAAAAAATCTACTCGCCGAATAAAAAAATCTACTCGCCACCTAGTACCAAACGTGTGCTACTTGGGCCAATAGGAGCTTGCCACGATGTTAAATACACTCGCCCGGGGCGTGCAAATGTATAGGTTTGTCAAACACTGTATATATATATATATATATATATATATATATATATATATATATATATATATATATATATATATATATTACACACTTAAAGTTACAAATATATATACATATATATATATATATATACACTTTGTTCAGACAAAACAGGACTCTTTTGTTTCTCATATTTTACAGAAAAATCACTACATTTTCATGAAAATGTGAGCAGGTATAGGTCTGTCCCAGGAGATTATTACATGTAAGAATTATTTACTAATCTAATAAATATTCTTTGGAATTGGTGACGGCGCGATGACCTCATCAATTGCAGAGTTACAAAATGGTGTTTAGCGCAGAAGATAAACACGTTATAAAGTGCTGGAGACAGGGCAAGAAATATGGTCCAATACGCTTATATAAAATGTTTCCTGATAGAGGATGGTCGCTCGGAGGACGGAAAAAACTGATTAGTAAAACACTGTATTGTTATCGATGATAGAATCAGACAGCGGCGTTCTCATCTCCGGCCGAGCGTTTCAGCAGAAGGACATTTTGAACACACATTTTGAACTCAAACTTTATAGTAATCTTAGTATTTCAGATTACATTACAACAGTTTAACACATTTACGAGCTATGAAGGAAAACCCTATTTCTTCTTTAATGAACATGAACCTCCCGCAGTGTATCTGGTACTTGTCATAATACAGTGACATCAATTTAGTTATCAGTTGATTGTCTACATTGTGCTTCATATATAGTGTTAATCTACATAAACCTACAAGTGGGCAACTTTTCATGGGGATTGTGCGAGAAATATATAAAATATGATGAAAAACTAACACGGTGTGTGTTTTTATATATATATATATATATATATATATATATATATATATATATATATATATAATCCACAGAAGCAGCCGGCACTCCACTTGCAAGCAGAAAAATTGGGTGCTTGTCCCATAAAGCAATAATAAACCATACGATAGTTTGCAGCACGAGATCAAGAGACAGCACTCTGGTAAGTTAGATCACAAATTTTTGTATTGAAAAAGACACATAAACCTACGTTTCGGTCCCAGTTAATTATATGCTTGTCACGGTAACTTATGACAAGATATAATAAACACCAAATATCTGGGTTGAACTGAACGAGGCTTAGATATGATAAAATATAATTTATTCCTTGAAGAAGGTGAACACAACAGATTATACAAATAACAGACAATATATATATATATATATATATATATATATATATATATATATATATATATATATATATATATATATATATATATGATAGTAACCTCTTCAGAGCAGCTACTCCTTTTCCTAAATGTTACTTTTATGTCTGAAGCACTTCTTCCCATTATGTGTTATTTGTATTATTTGTTATTTATATGATTCTCACATGTATTACTGCTGTGAAGCGCTATGTACATTAATGGCGTTATATAAATAAAGATATATATATCTATATATCTATATATATATCTATATATATAAATATATATCTATATATATAAAATTACATATACATTGCATCATTGCTGTTATTTCCCCCTTTTTGTAATCAAATTACATGTGTAGGCTACAGTTATCTTTTGTAAGAGACAAAAGTATCAAACTTAAAAAAAAATTGATGCAGATATAGAGGACACTTCACACGAACTTTCAAGTTCTTTAAACTCTAGAAAAAGTGTTAATGCTTCTATACATTTCTTGCCCACATATTGGTTCTTTGGCCATTCACATGTTTACATGGAATTTGAAGGTGTATCCTTGTTTGTAAACCGCAAAATTAGTTACAATGATGCAAATGCATAATTAAGGGGCTTCCCATCCTGGGTAAAACATCAGGACAAAAATAACACCAGATGTATCACAAGCAAAATAACGCATTGGTTTGCGTGGGTTTGCGTGGGTTTGCATGGGTTTGCGTGGGTTTGCATGGGTTTCGTTTTCTTTGATAACCCTGTTTTCTGCATGGTTTTTCTGCCGGGCGCCTATGAGATTAAATACATTTATTTTACATGTACTGAAGTCTCTGCCTTTGGGATAGATGTGATATCCCTGTATAGAACCTGAAAACTCAGTGGGTTTCGTCAAGCACAAGAAGGAGAGACATTTAATTAAGACAATGATGCCCAATAAAAACCCAGAACTAGCACAATATCTGCCCATTGTTAGCGTCAAAATAGTCTAAATATAGATTTCATCACCAATCCCCAAATAACATTTCTACCGTTCATGTTATGTCTGCGGGAACATCGCGCATTTAAATCCTCATCAATGAAACGATCACAGCTGTAAAACCAATGTACCTGTAAAGATGTATTAATAATTCGAAGTTTTATTTCCTGCTTTTTCACATACTTTATACAAATTGCAAGCTGAATGTTAGTGAATATACAAACTAAAAGAGCATCTAAAACCCTCAGGTTCTAATTACTCAGGAATATGGCAGAGTAAGGGAATATTCCCTATAAAAGAACATCTTTTTACATTTTTATCCCCATGGTGAATTTATGCTATAATAACACCCTTGGGTTCAGGGGAAAAAAAGCATTTTTTTCCTCGGGAGAGAATAAGTGCAACAGAAATTATTTTACAAATGAACAATGTTGGATGCCACTTCGTCTTGTTGGGAATATGAGTTAAGCACAATTCCTTGCTAAAAGCTATTTAAACGTATACGAATATTTTATTTTTCTTTCTTACTGCTTGTAAGAAGTATGTTATCTGACATGAACATAAAAATATACATCTCTGACAGAACAGGGGTACACTCAGATGGATGGTGTATAAAAATAAGCAGCCATTTTTATTATTTAAAATAAGCATGATATTGACATTATCAGTAGTATATTAATAAATAAAAATGGAATAATTACTCTCAAGAAATCACTGGAGTGGCAGGAAAAAAAATCAGCTTAATCAATACAGAAAAATATTCTATGCTGGTATATCACTTTATCTTCCTACATCAAAATATGTGTAATTAAAGACACGGTTGTCCTCTGTGACAGGAGGAAAACCAGTTTAGAAAGGTAAATTCCAAGCATATTTATTAGGTATATATTTTTAAATACATTTCTCCTTAATGCAAAACAGCAGCAAAACTTCGAATATGGTCATTAGATATCTCGTAATCTTGTTTTATATTGCTCTTTTGATAGATGTTTTTAATTAGTGAATGTATTTTATTTATACAATAATGTTTTTAATGCTAATTCTATATGATATTACTTGTCTTTGTTTTTGTTATGCTGACTGGATTCAAATGAAATCAGAATTAAATCCAGTTATGCCGGAACCGAATTAACCAATAGGTAGGTTTTTGTTGTTGTTGTTTTGTTTTGTTTTTTAGATTTCTTTCAACTACAATG
Organism: Ascaphus truei; assembly: GCF_040206685.1. Classification (NCBI taxonomy): domain Eukaryota; kingdom Metazoa; phylum Chordata; class Amphibia; order Anura; family Ascaphidae; genus Ascaphus; species Ascaphus truei. The sequence continues at coordinate 2,611,456 of NC_134491.1, forward strand.
TTCTGCATTATATTCTATAAATAGCTGTAGAAATCATGTGGATATATTGTACGTAAATAGATTGCAGACAAATGGGCTGAAGAAGGAATATGACCATTTCATGAACACGGACAAATAATGAAATGTTCTAAAATAGAAATACAAATAAATAATATTAAAAAAATGTTACAGTTCACCAGCTGAGTATTAAAATGTTAATTCGGTGTGTCTATTGTCTATTTATATTTTATCCCCAATACATTGAAAACATTATCTATAGATATAGCCAATCATATGCCATGAAGATATCCGTTTTTACACAATAATTATGAGTATTACTGGAGGTTTCATAAGGTGCTTTATTTGCCCCCAAAACTCGCATGTATCAATCCTTTGCTACAGTTATTATCTTGTAATAATCTATGCCCAGGGTTTGCTGAGAAGGGATCAGTCTTACTACAGATCCGCACAGACATTGAATATTGGGGCAAATAGCTACAGCTCCCCATTAGTAAACACACAGATCAATAGGGAAGCAGCAAACACTCATTTTATTGATGAAAATCAATCGATTCAGCTGTTCAAATTGTAATCAGAACTTTCTAGATTTAATTACAGCTAATGATTTTACTGCGGTTCCATAAAACGTAGAGGAGCTTAAATATATACACGTAATGATGCACACACATGATGTTATATATATATATATATATATATATATATATATATATATATATATATATATATATATATATATATGTAGAGGTAGCACAAATAAAAGCATTTCGTTAGCCACAGAACGAAATCATCTATTTATTTTTTTATTATATATATATATATATATATATATATATATATATATATATATATATACTAATGTACTTGTAAACCTGTATGAATAATTCGAAGTTGTATTATATATATAATATAGTATATTTTTATATATATTTGGAATATGTATGTACATTTACACTCAGTTCTATTTAATCATTTACAAAATATAACACTACTTTCTATTTTGTCAAAGCTGCATGAAAAATACAATCCTTTTTATTCCTGCAATTTGTGCTTGGTGGAATGTAATGTAAATACATAATTCACAATATGTAACAATCATCTTCTATCTGATCTTTTCTCTCTGCTCTGGAGCAGCTTTAGTAAAAATTTAAAAGCAAGAGATCAAATCGTGTAATACTTATTGATGACTATGAATTTATTTATTTATAATTGCACACATGTACTATAATAATATATAAAAACACCACATGCACAGATATATTTACATTGTCATACACTGACAAGTGTATTTATATTTAGCTTTCTTATTACCGTTTTCTCGTGTTAATTTCTGATCACATGTAAACTCAATGAGACCAGTGATATATCAGGTGTGACACATGCAAGAAACAGGCGCTGAGATTTCCTCTAAACAAAACCGTCCCTTTGTGTTCCCATAAACAAGGGACAAGGGGATGATATTTTGCTATGTTCTACAAAATAAAACTTGAATCACATAATAATTACAATGCGTATGTTTTTCATAATTGTTTAAATAAACATCAAAAAGTGACAATGCTCATAAAGCAGCTTGTTTTAAATGTATATTCCCCCAGTAATCCGCATAATAGCATGTTAGCCACAAATATATGCAATAAGACCCGAGAACAGTGACTGGGGATAGATAGATAGATAGATAGATAGATAGATAGATAGATTAGATAGATAGATAGATAGATAGATAGATAGATAGATAGATAGATAGATAGATAGCGCTGAAGGGGTGAACAAATAATGTATTCCCCCCCCCCCCCCTCCACTTGGTAGCATCATTCTTTTTGGGATTAATCATTATAAATCAGAATGATTTTGTTGTTAAAATGAACAGACAGAAATTGAGTGATAAAAGTTTCAGAATATAGAAACACGAACAATGAAATGTAATCTTAGTGCGATGTACTGTAAATCTAAAATTAAAACACCTCAGTGCGTCAAGACGATATACTCTGTACATACAAGGAAATATTTGCTAGCGATATACTGTGATACGTTTAATCCCATTTAAAATCAAAGAGACCGATTTGTGTTCAGAGCATGTAGTCTCTTAACACACAAATGTAATATCTTCTCTAAAATATTAATCATGATTCAACATTGCAAAGAAAAATGTAATAACTATTCTTTATAATAATTCTGATTCAATTATGGACAGAAAAAAAACATAAGACCGATATAAAAAAAAATCTTTGGTAACATCAATATTTTTATGACCAGAATTAGAACTTTCATTGTATACAGATGGGGAAATGACATATAAGGGAATCACGTGGCATTTACTTTTCAGATCTTGAGGTGTCAGAAGCAAAACTGAGAACTACAGCAGTGGTTGAACAAAAAGAAATAGATAGTTATCACAAGTAAAACTGTTCTATCGCCCGGCAGATACGTGCTGATATCTAAAGTAGACATTGTGTAAACATTAACAATCGACTTTATATATAAAAAAAACTCTCAGCAATATAGTCTATTTTCCTGCCACCCTAGAATATACATTATAGACAGAAAGTTGGGATGTGTATTTACCTGACTTACATCGCCCTCTGCTGGCGACTCATTTGATAACCTCGGGGCACAATTCGGAATCCTAAAAGAATCAGAACCAAGCATAAGAAAAATACCGAAACAATCACCAAAATACTGCAGTGAAGAAAAGAGTTTTATACAAAAGACAATTTCGCCAACTCGAACTTGGAACCGATTTAGAAAAAGAAACATTTTAAAAATTAGGTTTTTAATATAGTTTTGGTGTTTAAATCCAGTATAGGATAACATAATTGTTACTGCGTTTTGGGTTTTGAAGAGGTAATTTCCAATACATTTCTTGTATCTGCTCAGACACCAGTAGTTTGTATATGTGATTAGGGGATAATTCACTAATCACATAACATTAAACACTTGTATCGCTGAGCTCAGAAAAAAATAAATAACAAAATAACCTTATAAATTATATATTATATATTATTTCCTTTGTGCCCTTTTATTGTTCTAGCTAAACCTATATAAACCATTGAGGACATTACAGTCCTTTAATGTATATACCCCAAGAAGAGAAGCTACATCACGAGTTAAAAGTAATTACCAGACAGGAATGAATGTGATTTGTGTATAAAAATAATAATAATAATAATAATAATAATAAAATATATATATACATACATACATACATACATACATACATACATACATACAAACATATATATATAATATATATATAACCTCTTTATTTAAAGATTTGTTAGGTGAAATTCAGGCTTTATGGAAATAGAGAGTTATTTGAGAAGTGTGTGATGAGCCGGATTATGTGTTGGGTTCTGCTCACTTTCTCTGCACCTCGCCCTATTATATCTCTCATAGACGCTACCTGTATACAGGTAGCTTTACACAGTGCGATCCTCTTTTATCTCTCAGTTCTTACAAAGAGTTTCTCACTTCCTTGCATCCAATTTCAAAAAGGCCACAGATATATCTCTCCCTCAAAGACAGCCAGGAATGAGATAACAATGCAGGGTGTTAAATTATAGTGTACGAATGTCCAATTGCATTGACCTGCCTTGTGTAGAAGACACAAAACAGGTCCCATATAATTTAATGCCTGTGGAAGCCTGGCATTTATTTTGGGAGAAAGTCGCATAGACACAATGTAGCACATTACACTATTGTTATTTCTCACTGAGGTATTTTGGGCGAAGGATTTGCATTTAATAAGATACTGGTCACATTAATTGAACAGGTTCCGCATTTTGTTCATGGGTTTTAAACAGCTATTAACTTACTGGTTTAAGGGGTGAGTGCAGCTCCTTCCAGGGTGTGTTCTCCAAAGTTGTTTCACGGGAATAAAAAAGTCTTGAAAAGAGAGTCACGGAAATAAATCAGTGAGACTGTTACAAGTTCAATGCATCTTCCCACAAACCCAGACACTTACTGGCGACAGTGTACAGTATGTGACCGTTCAGCAATATGCAACAACACTAATATATTACTACATAATAATATACAATATGAAAATAATGTTAACTGCAACTTTACTACATGTGAGGGTGTGTATATTGATTGAATAACAGTGAACTGTACCCACATAAACTTACTAAGTAAGAGCCAAGGTGAGATTCTCACCATAACACATTTCATTTGCACCCCAAAGTGCCCCAAATAAAACCCAAGTCTGCCCCCATCTTACCTGCAGCGAAGCTTGTAGCAGTTTTCCTGCTGGAAGGTCCCATCTGTTTGAAGGATGCGGTGTTATTGAGGGAAGGTTCCTGCTTGAGGTATGTTTAGGGGCTCCGCCCTCTAGGGCAAGTCTGACAAAGTCAGCCCCAGCCAGCCCTGAAACCTCTCATTGTCCTTCACCTTCACCTTTCCTTAACCCACTTCCACAAGCAGATACCCAGGCACCCTGCGTGCCCCCTGTGTGCCCCCTGTGTGCTCCCTGCCTACACCATGCGTGCAGCAGCAAGGGGTGGGGTCAGACAGTGCGGGACAGGCCCATCACTGGGGCGCTTTTATTGTTGATCAGGACTTTGGGAAAAAAACATCTTATTGTTAATATTTGTTCAATGGCATTTAATATAATCATGGTTAGTATTTGATCACTCTCAATGAGGGGCCCGACGTATGGGGTATTTAGTGTCACTTGTGTATATATACAAATCCACTTCCAGAAGATACTGTAGATAGTATGTCAGTGCGAGTTTAAACCCATAAAGGTAATAACTACAAATAAGGAGATAAAGGGGATTTTAAAATGAATGTCCCAGGCATCCAAATTCTCTTATTATAAGCTGATTAAAGGCGATTCAGCAAGATATCTGAAACCTCATATCAATTCTTCACGTTTCCGAGCTCAGGTGTAGGGTTTGTTAATTATTAACCAATTAGAAGTGCAGCAAACCTATTTTACTCACTAAACCCTGTTGGGTCAGAAAGTGCTGGTCACAGTAATAGTTTGGCGGGTCCCAAGGTGGCCGGAAACTCAGAGATAGGGAACAATCTGTGTGAGGAACACGTTTTAGTTTGTAACATAACAAGAGACTTGAGGAATCCTGCCCAATATGTATGGGGTATGTATGGGGGTGCAATTAGATCAAATTAAACATAAGGTTGGTGGGTACAGCTCCCGGCATATCCCAGTCACAGACACACAATTGTGTTGAAAGGTAATATATATGCTATACAGTATATTTAAGATGTAACCACTTTGGGAGAGGATATACTAAATATATATCATATCATTATTAGAGCGATACGAATGGTACATTACGGCATCATGTATACATATGTGGATAAATTATACAGTATATATATATATACATATATATATATATATATATATATATATATATATATATATATACTGTAGTAAGTACTATAAGTACTGTTCTGTTTACATACATTATCCATAAGCAAAAAAATAGCAATATATATTGCATATCATACACTTGCAATTTTTTTTTTCAGTAAGCTTGTACTGCTTATGTATATACACCTAGCAGTACTTGTAGTACACACACACACACACACACACACACACACACACACACACACACACACACACACACACACACACACA